>NC_079443.1:16979017-17211517 GCF_903798145.1 Danio aesculapii
AAAATTTTTAATTAAAAACAACTATTTAAAAGTCAATGTTATTAGCCCTCTTAAATTTTTTTTGTTAAGTCATTAAAGTGCACTTCAAGTTGAATACTAGTGTGTTGCAAAATAAGAAAAAAAATGTTATGTACTCAAGGTAATTGTCATTATAGTGAAGAAAAAAAGAAATTAGTTGTTAGAAATTAGTTATATAAACTATTATGTTTACTTTAAGCAAGTTTCTCTTTTCAACACGTCACCATTTTTCTCAGAAAACATATTTTTAAAGGTGCTGTTTACTGGATTTTTTTTTCCCCGGATGTTGGTAAAAACCAAAGAAATCTATATATGCAAAGAAAACAAATCTGATTAGTTTACAAATGATGTTATGTGTAATAAAATGAAATGATACTAGGAAAAATAATTAAACACATGAACAAATGAAGCTGTAGAAAGGCAGTGCACTGAAAACCCTAATAAGTTGACTGAACTAAATTAATACACTGTTTTTTTTCTATGCATATATATATATATATATATATATATATATATATATATATATATATATATATATATATATATATATATATATATATATATATATATATATATTATTTCTTAGATGGAAAATATGTTGAATTAAAGAATAATGTACCCAAAATAAAGTTAAGAAACCCATATCTTTGATACTTCTCTCAAAACAAAACAAAACAAAAACATATTGGGCCTGTTTCAGTAAGGAGGTTCAACCAACTCGGAGTTTAAACTTGAACTCTGAGTTGATTTACCAGGAGATTAAAAACTCAGAGTTTTCAGTTTCAGAATAGCGGATCTGAGTTAGATCAATCAACTTTGAGTAGACCAACTCAGAGTTAAGCACGCACACTGCAACTATAAAAAGGCATTATCAATGGAGCGCAGATATTACGAGTGACTATGGCAACGTCTTAAAAAAAGAGATAACCATTTCTTTCTCCAGCTGAGCTTGATGTGCTCATGCAAAGTTATAGCAAATATTAGCATATATTTTAAAAAGCAACACCACTGCATCAGGCAAACAGAGACAGTTAGCGTGGGAAAACAGCTGCTCAAGTTAATGCGTAATTTTACATTTAAAGTATTTAAATATTTAAGTATATTAAGTAACGTCATGTGTGACGTTTATCTTTTTTTTTTACACATGTTCCCACTTTTATACATATTTTAATAGATTTAAAAGTGCATTTGTGTGTATCTGTCTTTTTTATTGATCAAATGATAGAGGTTGATATGACATTTATGAATGTAAGCAGAACAATAGTTTTTAGAAAGAATAATAATCCCATTAATAGTTACAGTACATGTCGAAGGTCAGTGAATTTAAGATAATTATTTATTAATATAGGACAAGCCATTCCATACCAATAATTTTCCAAACATTCAGTTATCTGGACAATAAGGAAGTTCTTAGGCTGAGCTTAAAACGCAAGGTTTCCCAACTAGGACTTCACAATACAAACAGTTTGAAGTAGCTCCAAGGAACCATGCATTTCCTCAACCAAAACTGAATCTCTTCTTCATTCACCCATTCACCTATTAAACATTCCAGGTGTCTGACCAGCGCCCTCTAGTGCCCTGTAGTTCCATTAGAACAGCATTTTTATCTCCGTTGTTCTATGGATAAAAAAAAAAAAAAAAACAAGTGCAGACATTTCATCTGTTACTATATATATATATATATATATATATATATATATATATATATATATATATATATATATATATATATATATATATATATATATATATATATATATATATATATATATGCAGGTGTGTGCATGCGTTTGTGTAATAATATACTATGAAAAAATAAGTAGCCATTTATTCACATTATGATGAATAATTATACCTGAAGCCATTTCTTTTCTGATTTAAAAAAAGACCTTGCATCTAAAAGGTTGCACATATTAGAATTTTAAAGTTAAGACTACATTTGTGAAAATGACCTATTTTTTTCAAAGGATTTATTATGATTTTGAGCTCACTACACTTGAAATCTTAAGTTTATGAATTTTCATGGTACATCAGTTAAATTAACTCAAAATTTAGCGTATCACCAAAAAATATAAGTTAAGTTCAGTCAACTTTACTTAATTGTTTACATTAGGGTTTACAGTGTGAAAGCCCAGACAGCAGCTGATCTCTCAGTAGTTTTTCAGCAACCCTCTGCCCTTCCTCGTTGTAAATCAATATTAGCTGCTTCAGTTCTACATCTACATTACCAGGATGATGAAGATAAAAACTCTCAAATGCTTTCAGATAAAGAAAATCAAGCTGTAGAATCAGTAGAAGCTGTCTTGAATCCAAAATAAAATGCAAAATTAAGATCAGATTTGGTAGATGAGACCCACAGAACCATCAAGATTTTTACACTCTGTTGAAGTGAGAAAAAAAATCCCACCTGAGCAATTCATGTGACTTCAAGCTGCCATCACCGAAAAAGCTTTTTGAGTATATAAAGCATTAAATACGCTTCAGCGGTTCAGTTTCTTTGAGTCATTTCACTGTTATTACACATTTATTATATTTATATTATACATACACATTACAACTAAATTTTCAGATAAAAAAAAAATTATGTTCGTATTGTTAGGGCTCTATTTTAACGATCTAGGCGCAAAGTCTAAGGTGCATGGGGTAAAAGCATTAAGGGCGTGTCTGAATCTACTTTTGCTTTTGCTTATTCTCTTAATGAGTTATGGGTGTGTTTTTGAGCATAATGTGCATTAAACCAATCCGAGTCTCATCTCCTATTCCCTTTAAGAGTCAGTTGTATTATGCCATGGCACATTTGCTATTTACATGGCGGACTTGTAAGTGAAAAAACTGGATGCTTCACTAGCGAGAAAACAGTTAAACAGACCATCTGCAGCGCAAAGATAAAGAATAAGCCTCTTCTATTTGACCTCTTTACTTTCTTTTTACTTTACTTCTATTCTTTACTTTACTCTACTTTCATGAATAAGAAAACGGTGTTGTACACACTCCACTGAATTCAGTTCTAATTTCCAGCAAACAAATAAATGAACAATAAAAACGAAGTGTGGTCACATAAGTTAAAGAGTTATATCCAAACACATGTCATTTTCTTACTGAAAAAAGGCATAGTGGCATGAAGAAGACATGGAGGTAGTGGCATTTACATTTATGCACAAAATAATAATTTTTGTTTCCCAGTGATGGGTTGCAGCTGAAAGGGCATCCGCTGCATAAAACATATGCTGGATAAGTTAGCGGTTCATTCCGCTGTGGCGACCCCAGATTAATAAAGGGACTAAGCTGAAAAGAAAATGAATGAATGAATAATAATTTTTGTAACATTTATCTCTTTATTTTTTTTTTCATATGTAAAGACATTTGTGTATTGCTGTACATCCTGTGTGTATTAAGCAATGTGTAAGCATTTGGACCTGCATAGGAGCATAACTAACATGCTCTGAGCTGGACTTTAGACCTTCTATTAGTTGGCCAATGGCGCAGTCTATTTCATTTCTTCAAAACAGCAACGCGCCAACAATGCGCCTTATCACACCTCTATTTTAAGACTAGCACATCATTGAGTCCACAAAGTGGTGCAAATGGGGTTTGCTATTTAAACAACTAGGCGCAAAACATGAAAATTAGGGTTGCGCTGGTCTGAAAATAGCAACAAATCGTGCCAAACACACCCTGCAACTTATTATGCCGGGTGTATAATAGGGTCCTTTGGGTTTTTACCAAAATCCGTTTAAACTCCATGTCAACAACTCCTTTAGAAAGATTAATTCACTCCAAAGTCCCATGCAGAGGACGATATATCCCGGTTGGAACACACATCAGTTATCTCTTACAATCTCTTATAGAGTAATATGGAATCCCATTTCTGCTATGGGAGTAAATAAATAAATTCTAAAAGGTTAACTATACTATAAACTACACTGAATTCAAAAATAAGAGGGGGAAAAGGCACAATTTTGAGATTGTTTAGGTCTGTGAATGACCATCTTTCGGATGAGACATTAACCCGAGGTCCTGACTCTCTGTAGTCATTAAAAATCCTATGGCACTTCTCGTAAAGAGTAGGGGTGTAACCCCGGTGTCCTGGCCAAATTCCCATAGACTATTACTCATCATGGCCTCCAAATCATCCCCATCCACCAAATTGGCTTTATCACTGTCTCAACACTCCCCCAATAGCTGGTGTGTGGTGAGCGCACTGGCGCCGTTGTGGCTACTGCACTGGCACCTGTGGCTACCGTTGAAACATCCAAGTGCATGCTGCACAGTGGTGGTGGGGTTGAGAGACCCCATCCCCACCACCCCATATGACTGTCAAGCACTTTGGGTGTATGGCCATACACAATAAATGCGCTATATAAATACACATTACTTACTTAATTAATTTCTTGCTATCTGCAAAGACATAATTCAGAGGAAAAGGCTTAGAATTACAAGATATCTACACATTGCTCAAAACTCACAACATTTTCTGACTCTGGTTTGCAGTATGTGCACAGTACACAAAACGATAGCAAACAAGCTATGACTTCCTTTCAAGAATCCTTACAAGGGATTACAAATAGGGGTTACATATTAAATTTGAATAGACCTACAGCAAAAAAGCAGCATAAAACCAACTTAACAAACTCATATTTTAATTCTTATTCTAATATTATATTAACCATATAAAAGTAATTTGATTTATGCTGACGTTCGTAAACATCTATATCATTTTAAAGTGAAACTGTGAGACTTTCTAATGATTTATTATAACAAAGTGCCTCCTACTCACATCAACAAATCAGATCTACTTCTAAAACTCATCACTCATGATGATTTCATGTTGCTTCAGGCATATGCTGTGCAGTAGAGTGTTACTACATCATAGCTGTAAATTTGATTTATAGGTCTGTGGAAAAATAAACACACACACATACAGATTCTCTGGGAAAATGACAAATTACAGTGGCATTTACAGTACATGTGCTAATATTGACGCACAGATTGACTCAGACCTTAAGAAAAAATTTAGTTTGGGTTTTTCTTGGTTTTTATTTAATCAACACCATGCGCATGACATATTTCATTGTTTATTTTTATAGTGTGTGGAGTGTCGTCTGTTTCAGTGGCATTTCTGATTAATGTGCATTCCATAATTCTGTCACGGAATTCTGTGTTTATGCCAGTACTGACATTAAATGCTGTGGTTTTAGAATTTATACAAGCCAAAGCACATTTTAGCCATCATCTAATGCTTAGAGAGTTGAACTTGTGATTAAAAGATCACGGGTTCAAGTCACAGCACTGGCTTCAGTAACAGAGCTGAAGTGAGTCCCTTTATCAAACGACCAATGCTCCAACTGCTACCCAGATGCCACATGTGTGTGTCTATTCACTGCTGTGTGTGTGTGTGCGTGTGTGTGTGTGTGTGTGTGTGTGTGTGTGTGTGTGTGTGTGTGTGTGTGTGTGTGTGTGTGTGTGTGTGTGTGTGTATGTGTGTATGACGCCAGTTGAATCTACGCTGTGCTCAACTGGATATTACTGGAAGTGTGAGGGCAAAGTTAGTGCTATTTTCTCTACTCAAAGATGAAACTGTGAAGAGTCAGTGGTTGAGGTTTATTTTTGCAAAAAATACCTCAGCATTATAGCCCAGCCTTGTGCTGTTCGAGTGCTTCTGGAATCTACACGCTTACAATGGAGAATTCATCAGCCGTTTGTTTAAGGAAGGATCAGAAAAGACTAAAGTTATTGATGTAAGGGACTGTCAGTACATGGATCAGTGGATCATGGATCAGTTTCTTCCTCCATTTCACAAGTGTATTTAACTGTGTTCTGTTACTTGTCACTGCTTGTACTGTATGAGGTTAACTCATTATATTTTCATATCGCATCTTAATGACATGTTGAAAACGCGACCCGTGCTGATTTGTTTACGGATTTAAATGCGTTTGTGAGCTTGCGTTTCCCAGACATTTGTCGTTGCTATGACTATCGTCAGCTGTTCTTACAAACGTGCAGTGGTCAAGTTTCTAAATAGTTCAGCTTTTGCCACTGTGTGGATTAATACTGAATGTGTGTCATGCTTAAGACTTGAGCAATACGGTGGTGTTTATCTGCACCCACATACCTGCCTTGTTGGAGACCCTTACAACCAAAATATGACCCTATTTCATGTATAATAGCGGCTCTTTAAACTTACAGGTTGAGATCTGGAGGAAAAAGAAACTGGTGCAAATCTGACAAAGTCCCATACATTAATGGTCCTCAACCACCAGGCTGTTGACCCGTACCGGTCCGTGGATCAATTGGTACTGGGCCACACAAGAAATCATTATTCTCGTTTTATTTCAATTATTTATATCAATTATTTTAGTTTTATTTATTATCTCAATTATAGTCTCAACGAACTTTTACTTCAAAAGTCTTTTATTTAGAAAAATGACCTTATTATCTCACTTGCATCTCGGTTACTTATGCAGCAAAATTTAACCCATAAGCAGCAAAATGAGTAAGAAACAGACATCTTTGGAAAGTTCCTTTGCCAAGGCAAAAAGTCCCAGTGAAGGATCCACGAACTGCCAAAGAATGGTTCCCCAACCCATTTGTCAACAAATCAGGTGAATCCACCATGAATGTGCAAAAAGATCAACTGCTGGAGTTCACAAATGATGGCAGCCTTTTAGGGGACATTCGCATATCGGACAAGTTGGCGGTGTGCGGCTTGCGCGCACAAATGGCATGATGGGCTCGTGCCTTCCAGACACACCCAGATTAATGAATCCTGCGAGCGCACCGCGAGTCACATGACAAGAATTGACCGATCAGCTTTAGCTTGTATGGAACATATCAATTTCTGTAGATTATTATTCTCAGACAAACACAGGACACCCAAACAATGCAGTGCTTTGTAATTTTTTTCCATAAATAAAACTTGTATCATAGTGACAGCAATCTTTCAGCTTGTTATCCTCTGAGAAAACGGTTGATGGTGGACTAGCAACCTACCTTTTACCAGATCGTACACCTCATATTTAGCTATGTCTCATGTCGACGTTGATTCAAGCAGGCAAAAGATTCAAACACAAGCGGATTCATTTATTCGACTTTGAGTCGGTTCTTTCCTGTAAGAATCAATAGTTTTAAACATGGTTCACTTTCAGATTTAAACCTCAGCTAGTTTCACTTAGGGTGTTTTAACACCTTCCTTATTTAGTTCGATTGAATCGCACTAGAGTTCGTTTTCCCTCCTGGTGCGGTTCATTTGGGCAGGTGTGAATGCAGCAATAGTACTCGAGTGTGCACCAAAAGCAGACCAAAAAAGCGTACCGAGACCTTCTTGAAGTAGTGGTCTCGGTACTCTTTCAAACGAACCCTGGAGCGGTTCGTTTGTGGTGAGAATATGATCCGAACTAAAACAAACCCAACCTTTTGGACTAATCCAGCTGCTGCTGTGCATTATGGGGCGTGGAGGAAAAATATTTGTTGACAGCGCTTTACCAAAGATTTTAAACAGAGAGAGCGAGAGGGAAAAACATTACCTGATGGATCGTTGGTAATATTTCCGCAAGATGACCATGTCACAGTTTAGCTAAATTAATTCACGCCTCCTCCTGAAGTGACGTGCGATACACTAAAGCATTGTTTTCCAGCTGCTGCCGCGCTTCATTGTCGAAATGTGTAGTGATGTTTACAAACTATATAGTATACTATGAGCAGGGATCCAATCAGTCAGCGCAGTCGTAGCTCCATGGTAAAAAGTGACATTTTGTGTCTGCCTATTTGTTTACTTGTGGGAGTTCCATTGGCATGTAAACACATGTGAATTCTGACCAATAGATAAGCAGTTTAGGAAATATGTTGAACAACATCTGGCCAATGAGAGAAGTAGATTTTGTCAGATGACTGCATTTTGGTTCTTTTCATCTGGTTCGGATCAAAGCCGTGGTGTGAAAACGACCCAAAGATGGTAGAAAATGCTACATTGTATCATTTATTGCCCTTGGTCCGGCCCAAATGAAGTGAACTACAGATGTGAAAGCACCCTTAGAGCTGTGTTACACACTACATAGAAGGTAATTTTCAAAAGCCCATAAATCTTTTACACTTGCGGTGTAGTTTTATTGCTTTTGACAGAAAAGTTCAACATTTACTCTAAAACTGGCAAACTCTCAGTTACCTCACAATTAAAAAATACTCTTGAAGCATTCAGTAATTGTAATCTTAAGATACAGACAAAAAGAGCACACATAAATTGATGTTCAACACTGAGTAGCATCAAGAAATCGAGTAAGCTCAGATACTAGACTAAGTCATAACTTAGAGAAACAGGACAATAAACAGGTCTCTTTTCATTTTATAAGTAGCATAAACAGAAGGCTTGGATGACAGCGGCTATATATTCAAAGACTCTTAAAAGAGTTGGATGGTAAAATGTTACAATAACAGTACATAGATAATGATATACTAATATGTAAATCAAACGTTACTTCTTTATAAACTAATGATGAGTTAAGGCATGTGCTAATCAAGATCTAACTTTATCTACACATTCTTCACAAGAATCCATGTGTGGAACATTGTGTGGCTACAATGATGTCAATCAATACAATTGGTTGAGTTTAGGGAAGGAGGAGGGTGGCTCAGTCGATCGGAAGGTCAGTCGGTCATTTAGTCAGTCAAACAGTCAGTTGACAGCGGCCTCTGGTGGGTTTACATGAGAACAGCAGCCGCAAATGGCATTCACAAGAGAAATTTGAGATCTCAAAAAGCATAAACAGCGGCCTCTGGTGGATTTGCGAAAACCAAAACTGCAAAAAAAAAAACTTAGCTCCTGGGACGTCTCCAGAAATGTACATAGAGGTACGTTTTCAGAATGAGCCTGGGTTGCGTTAATGTATCTTGGTGTCATGACTTTACTTGGAGGGGCACATGTTTAATAACTAATTCTTAACTGTTGGAAGCAGGAAAGGGTGCAATATTTTGATAAACTGATATGTATGAGCAGTGTTGATTATGGTATTATCCTAATATTTCATCTGCTTGACCAGAACAAATTATTATAATTATAAGAACAAACATGTATGTTGTCAGGATTGTTTCGGTTTGGCCAAACACCTTTTTTCCCTCAGTTTTTCTCTATTCTACTTGATTTGTTATAATATTTAGCAGTCTATAATACTGTAAATCATTTTAAAAGGACGTTGAAGGATGTTTTTGCCAAGATAGTCAAAATGATGTGATTCAAAACATTGTGGTCCACTTGTTTCTTGATGCCTCTGCTCCATACACCTTCAAGTACAAACACCGAATGATTTCTAAATCAGTCCTCCATTCTCCTGCACCGTGAGAAGTTCAGTGAGAACAAGTAGTTCGGTTCATTCTTCATAAAAGCCTTTTAGTCACACTGCTGCTCTGCCCGAGTTACTTTTCACCATGGATTTAAAGGATTGAATCACAGTCATGTCAAAATTGGCTCTTCTAGGCGTTCTCTTTCATTGTTTGAGTGTGTTTGTGAGAGTTTATTAGAGAGCAGTGAATACTTTCTAATGTCAATATTGCCCTCTCAGCATTTTCTGATGAGCTATTTGTCAAAACATTACTTTCTAACACTGGTCTCTTAACAAAGTTCTTACCTGCCATTCTATTACAGGTGAATTGCTTTGTATTTTTTGCCCAATGTCTCATGTCATGCTTGTTTACTCTGTTCATCCTGTCTGGATGGGAGTTTTTTTTTATTTTTTAGGTCAATCCTGTTTTGAAGGATTACGCTGTGGCCTATTCTCCAGAAATTATGCATTCCACTTCAGTGTATTGTTACAGTCACTTCAACAATTTCAACTACAGCTTGTTCAAATGGATTTGACCAGCACATGAATAAAAATGCTGTCCACTCACATCCAAATTCAAGCAGCAATTTTTTTTGTGCTGTGGAAAACCATTTTCTCTCAAGATGATGAACTTTTCTTTGTTTATGTGGGTGGTTTCTTCAAATTGTCAGACTCAAGGAAAATCGTGATGTTTTCTGCACCAGAAATTTAACCTCTCATCAGAAGGTTCTTTAGCAACATTAGACAAAACTGCAATATCCCTATATGTGTGTGTTTTATTAAACATAATAATATGGTAATAAGTGCCAGAAGAGAAATCAACATACCCTCCCCTCCCTCTCCTGTTGTCTCAGGACAAGCGATTAGTAGAGTTTCCACCTTTAAATTGCTGGATGTGCAAATATCCTCTGATCTATCAAGGGATGCACACGTTTAATGTATGATTTTGAAGATGTGTCACAGATTATTCTATCTTTGCAAAGCCAAAAAACAGGTCTTCCTTGTGATGTTCTAATGCAAGTGTACTTGACGTTTATACGGCCAGTTCTTGAGTATGCCAGTCCAGACTGGAGCAGACCACCTGAAGGTCTCTCTGAGGAGTTAGAGAGGATCTAAAAACGATGCTGTTGCATAATAGGTATTCCGACCTCAACTTTTCCAACCTGACCTGTTAATGTATCCTGGTGTCATGACTTTACTTGGAGGGGCACATTTTTATTAACTCATTCTTAACTGTTGCATGCAGGAAAGCGTGCAGCATTTTGATAAACTGATATGTATGAGCAGAATTGATTATGGTATTATCCTAATATTTTATCTGCTTGACCAGAAATTATAAGAACAAATATGAATGTTGTCAGTGAAAGGCGTGAGGAAGCCACCATACGTACTCTCACTAAAATGCTCAATGAAAGTTTAGCACCACTGCATTGTTTCAGGATCCAGTGTCATCCTACCTTCTTCAATGACATAGTACTTTTTTAAGGAGCGACAACAATGATAGTAATGTATTGATAGGTATATAGTAATGACAGTAAAAAAATCAATAAATAAAAAAGGAAGGACAACAGTAATAATAACAATGATAACAACAATAATAATAATATTAATAATTAAAACTGCAAGCAGCGATGAAAGAGACCTCGCACCCAGGCTCACTGCCGCCCGGTGGCCTTGATAAGACAGAGAACAGTGGACAAAAATTATTGTAGCTGATTTATATTTGAAAAATCTGAGAAAATCACTGATTTGTGCCAAACTTCCCTCTGTCAGCAGGTGGCGCTATGACTGTGACTCAATATTGTCACGTAGATGTCTTAAGGAGAGGAATCTCATTAAACCTGTGAATTTTCAGGCAGATCAAACATTGTTTGGCTGAGTTATAAGTACTTCCTCCTCCATGGTGAAGCACTGAACTTTGTCGGTCCGCTACAGACACGCCCTTCGGCGAAAACTCTAGATCTTTACAATTTAGCATCACAAAGGCCTTTGGAATAAACTAATGGAGCATGGATTCAATGTGATAAAATTTATAGAAGGAGTTTGTTAAAGTGTAAAACTTGTCATGTCCTGTTGCCAGCAGGTGGCGATATAACTGTAACTGAATATTGGCATGTAGTGTTCAGGTCAGGACTGTTTTCAAATGTGAGAATTTTGCGGCATATCGGTCAATGCATGCCTGAGTTATAACAACTTACTGTTTCGTGGCGAATCGTCATGGTTTAAAAGACCGCCACAGACAGGCCCTTCGACGTAAACTCTAGATCTTTTGTTTAGACCATCTTATGTTTAAGATTCTAGATCTTATGTTTAGACAAAATCGCGATTCATTCTGGAAAAGAAGAAGAAGAAGAAACGGAGCAATTCCAATAGTAATAATATTCCCTAATAATAATTACAAGTACTATATCTACTACTTCTACAGCAATTACTAATGCTACTACTACAGCTGCTACTACAGTTACTACCACTACTTCAACAAAACAACTACTTCAACGACCACAACTATTACTACTACAACTTCAACTACAACAACTACAACAACAACCTGAAATATGACGTGCTCTTAAATTGTTGTATAGATAATTTATGTTTTTAATTATTGTTTTTACTTTGTTTGTTCGTCATGCCATATATTAGTATTTTCATTAGTCAAATACTGTTTCAAGTGTGCGCTTGACACATTTCAGGGAATTGTGCTGCCATACCCTGCCCTGGCAAATTTGAAATAAACCAAACTTAATAATGAAACACTGAAACATGGCTGTATTCTCAGAAAATCCATCAACAAATATGACTAATTAAGTCATTTATGCATTGTTTACTTTTAATTTGGCTAGTGGGATTTATTTAATTAAGCACAGCTTCTCTAAAAGCTGGTAAACCTTTGAACATCAAATTTAATGGTTATGAGTACTTTCAGCATGTTCGACTGTATTGGTTTTTTCAGACTAATGCATGTTAATGAATTTTGCTTATTTCTAAAGTGTTTACATGTCTCTGCTGAATCTTTTGAATTTACCATATGGTCCTTTCCGTTTACCTCATAATTTTAGATATTTTTGAACAAAGCTAGAAAAGCACTTCAACGTATATAATAAATGCAAGAGCTAATAAAGCCAACGACGTATGAGTATGAGGAAACATTGAAACCTATCATTTTTATCTTTCTTAGTTACACACACACACAAAAAGGAAAGAAGAAAAAAAAGAAAGAAATAAAGATTTTTTTTTTTCCAGCAGACCCTCTACAGAATGAGCCATAGATCCGTTTTTAGAGACCCCTTTCCCATCCATAAAATAGCAAAAGCATTTTAAACCATGCACTTAGCCTTATAGCATTAAAATTAAGCCCCATGTCTGTTGTTAACACCACATTCAATCTTCTATTTAGAGTGTAATCCCTGGTTATGTTTTTTTTCTCTCAATTAGGATGCATTAACTTTCTATTAATGTGTAATTTCTCAATTAGTAAACTTCCAATGGAACTTTTTGTAAGCACGGCAGTAAAACAATAATTAAAGCACAAACTGTATGATTTATGACCAGTGTTGGGAGTAACATATTACTAGTAAGGCTGATTCCGTAATAGTATTACTTTTCTAAGTAATGAGTAAAAAGTAACGCATTACATACTTCATCACAGCCATATCACCCTGCACCTCAAGCCCGGTTACTCACTGAAGCTAAGCAGAGGTGAGCCTGGTTAGTACCTGGATGGGAAGACCATATGGGAAAACTAGGTTGGTTTTGGAAGTGGTGTTAGTGAGACCATCAGAGGGTGCTCAAACTGCGGTCTGTGTAGGTCCTAACACCCCAGCATAGTGAAGGGGACCCCATACTGTCAGTGAGCTACGTCTTTCGAACATTAAGCTGAGGTCCTGACTCTCTGTGGTCATTTAAAATCCCATGGCACTTCTTGTAAAGAGTAGGGGTGTAACCCCGGTGTCCTGGCCAAATTATCTCCATCTGCCCTTACCCATCATGGCCTCCCAATCATCCCCATCCAACCCTTTTCACATGAGGTTATGCGGTGTCTGGTTTCACTCCATGCAGTGTATTGTTACTTCCGCCTACATACACAAATCCCCATTGAGAACTCACCCAGTCAGCTGTAAATTTACTACAGATACAGTATGGTTAGACTGTGACTATGGCTGTTTTCTGTTGTCTGCATTCAAGGTGAGACATATGACATTTAAAAAACCTCACAGATCATCCAGATTTCCGCTTGAACCAGGCAAATGGGACTGTAAACAGAGCTTTGTGTTTCTGTCTTTACTGCAGATTAA
This sequence comes from Danio aesculapii, assembly GCF_903798145.1. NCBI lineage: Eukaryota > Metazoa > Chordata > Actinopteri > Cypriniformes > Danionidae > Danio > Danio aesculapii. The sequence goes on from NC_079443.1 coordinate 16,992,639, forward strand.
GTTGAAATGTATTTGTCAAAAAGATTTCAGATGTTTACACGGTGCTGAACCTTTTTATGTCAGATTTATTTTTATATATATTTTTCTGTGTCCTGAAGAATAAGTAATAATAAATAAAACTGTGGGTGTTTTACTGTGGTTGTTTACAGTGGACAGATGATTCACAAACACATTCATATCATTCACATTCTCAGTTCTCTGACATTTTTTTCTATATAGGTATTTTATTCATGAACATAAAACATTTAAGTCGATTTAATGTTCAAATTAAATGAAATAGAATAACAATGTTGTATGTGACTCTTACTAATCAAACGAAATCATAAAAATGTATAACTGCAAAACTAACACTAAGAGGACTGCATTTAAATTCAGTATTATTAGATTATGAATTTATTTGTAACATCATTATTTAAAAGGTAGTACAGACATAAAATTAAATCCACACAAAATGTGGCGGTAAGACATAATTAATTCATTCAAATGGAGAAATTGAACAAAACATTAATAATTCAATAAATAATATATGATGACACTGGTTGCATTTATAGACATGCTTCGCAGGTAATATAAGTAGATTTAATAAAGAATTGTACTCATTTACATATAACAGATAATATAATAAAAAAGTATATTCAGCAGCATTAAAGTAAAAATAAATCCATTATTGAGGAAATAAACTTAATTATTATGTGAAAAGGTTGAAGCGAATTGACGTCTTTGTGAAAAGGGTCTACTGACTCTATCACTGTCTCTACACTGCACCAATAGCTGGTGTCTGTGAGCGCACTGGCACAGTTTTCCTGTGGCTGCCGTCGCATCATGCAAGTGGATGCTGCACACTGGACACTGGTGGTGGTCTGGAGAGAGTGGTGTATTATCTTTCATTTCTAAAGATGTTCTGTGACTAAAATATTTTGTTAAATATATCTGGTAAATAATTATGTTTTGTTCAATTGCACCAATATATATTACTCATATTCACTGAGAAATTGATAAAAATATTCATTTTCAAAATGGAGTGTACTTAATTATGCTGAGCACTATATAGCTCTTGGGTCAAGAAGTTCTCAGAATATGTAAGATTTGAGATATCACAGATAGTTTGATGTCTTTGACAATAGAGACATGGGCTGGAAACAGAGACAATCAGCTCAGCTCTATATATTTTGAAGTCAGGAATGCATCTTTTGATCTTAGATCTATTTTTGAGAATTTGATGTCTTGTATTGATTGTTTATGAATTGACTATATAATTGGCATTATACACATTTACCTGACTATTAAAGTGTTATGTTTGAACATATTTTGCTTACTCTGTAATTATTTATTCTAGTAGATTACGTTTTATCCTTGTTTCAGCACATGTCAGGTCAATAGACAGACTAAAATCCAGTTGAGATGGAGCATTAGGCACACTAATTGTATTTTAGGCATCCGACTGACTCTTGATATTGACTCAAGTGTACTTAGGTGGAAAGGGGGTTAATTCCGTCCAGGGCAACAAGGTGTTGCACGACTAACCTAGATAGGGTACCTGACCCTTGTTTGAAAGTATATTATTCTAAATTAAGTGTACATGGGAAACCATGGGCTTGGCTAAACCAAAATTATTATAAAGAACAGTAGTCGGTTACATTTATAATAATGGCCTTGACCTCTGATTAGAAATGATATTGTCTTTACTCAAGGGTGTACACCTAAGGGGGACTAATTAAAGATACTTTAGAATCAGCAAGCATAGGAGCGGTTATCTAAAAGTATTACTCAATTACCTCTGTTTAATAATCAAGACTGACGAGAGGAGAGTGTGACCGTGAGGGCTGCCATCATCTGAGGCAAATCCTCTGAGAGACATGAGCACCTGAATGAACAAATGTAATAGTTACGATTAAAAACAAAAGGTTCAAACATTCGTTCATTTTCTTTTCGGCTTAGTCCCTTTAATAATCTGGAGTCGCCACAGCGGAATGAACCGCCAACTTATCCAGCATATGTTTTACACAGCGGATGCCTTTCCAGCTGCAACCCAGCTTGCCCAATTCACCTATAGCGTTTGTTTTTGGACCGGAGCACCCGGAGGAAACCGACGCGCACACTAAGAAAGATAAACATACTAATATTCTAAACCACCTCATATTCAAATTGGAGTAAGATATGAGTTAAAGTTAAACTGAAACAACATTGCGCACTGGAAGGGCTGAACCTTCATCCACCCGTAGACACCTCCATTGGACCAACTGGGTGGACCTTACAGAAGATAACATTATCCGAAGTTATAATTTTTTATTTTTTTTTAAAGGTTAATTATGGTGTAGGTTATACATGCATTGTTAATTGCAGAGCTTCTCTATTATTAAAAGAAGAAAAAAACTTGTCCTGAAAGAGATCAAACCTCAATAGTAACTCAAATGTAACATAATGAATTACTTACTATAAATGTAAAACTAATTAAACTAGTTATTTTTTTGGCGAGTAACTCAATATTGTATTGCATTACTTCCAAAACGTTTCCCAACACAGTTTATGACACATTAGTATGCTAAAAATAACTGAAAAAAAAAGATTTCTGTTATATGGGATTCATTTAAACAAATAATTTAAACTGAGTAATGTTCAATTTGTTTGTTTACACACAAGCCAAATAAATTGTTTACAACCACTTACCTTAAAAAAGAATTAAGTAAATCCAAAGAATCGTCTTTGAATATTTTTTTTCAGCACAACATCTGTGTTATGTTAGGAAGAATAACACATTGGTTGAGGTCAAAATAACACAACATGTGTTGTTCCCTTAACTAGACACAGGTCATCACCTCAGAATTATAAGGTTCTATCTGACATTTTGTGTCAAAATTGAGTTATTGACATATTCTTATTAAATGACAACTTATTTACAAAATGGGATGTTTCTTTTTAAGTTGTTTACATTTTAAGACTTTTCATTTAAAAATCAAATGTTACACACATACTGTTTGCTATGGAATGCAAAAACGTTGAAGCTCAATATCTCAAAATCATTCAGAACGCAGACAGAACCTTATAATTCCAAGGTGATGAGGTGTGTGAAGAAATAACACAGGTTGTGTTGTTTTTAACACATTTGCTTTAAGGGTGTATGTGAAAACCTTCTGAAATGATATTTCCAGCTGTCTGTTATTGTAGCACAGCACAGAGTTTAGGGGCAAAGGGTGCAGAATGAATCACTGGCCTGACAACACCAGAATGAAGAGATACAGGGTGCATAGAATCTAGGTGAAGCAAACACTGATTTATTGATTTCTAAATGTCAAAGGAAGATGATTTCATTAAATTGAGCTTGGAGAGCTTAATTCTGTTTGTCCGTCCTTCCACCTCTCACTCTCTCTCTTTCTCTCTCGATGCATCCCAAATCACCCTTTATGGTATATTAAAACGGAATGGTTTTAATCATAGTGTTTCAACACACTAGACAAGACAGACTCGAATAACCTACTCGAATACCTCCGGCATCCTACTACTACCACTACAACTGCCGGCAGCTAGCTCTCTGCAACTCTCACATGGTCACCCACTGAAGCTACAGTAAGCAGGGCTGTGCCGGTCAGTACCTAGATGGGAGACCACATGGGAAAGCTAGGTTGCTGCAGGAAGTGTTGTTAGTGAGGCCAACAGGGGGGCACTCAACCTGCGGTCTGTGTGGGTCCTAATGCCCCAGTATAGTGAAGAAGACACTAAACTGCTCAGCCAGTGCTGTCTTTCGGATGAGATGTTAAATCGAGGTCCTGACTCTCTGTGGTTGTTAAAAATCCCAGGATGTCCTTCGAAAAGCCGGCATCCTGGTCAAATTTGCCCACTGGCCTCTGTCCAAATTTGTCCATGGCCTCCTAACCCTCCCCATATCATAATTCATATCATCACTCTGTCTCCTCTCCACCAATAAGCTGGTGGTTGGTGTGCGGCCTGACACAATATGGCTGCCGTTGCGTCATCCACGTGGATGCTGCACACTGGTGGTGGATGAGGAAATCCCCCCCCCCCATCTTCCATTGACCCAATTGTTTCCCTAAAGGAGTAAAATTGTGCACCGTATTACTTTTTTTTCTCATTTCAGAACTAATTAATTGAATGTACGTCAAGATAAGGGCGTAGATTTGCTTTTGATATCGGTGAGGACCTATTTTGGCAACTTGAACATTCTGAAACATTTTTTTCCAAGTATAATATTACCATTTATGCACTTTAGGCTGAAAGATGACTTTACATGTCCATGTTTTTTTTCCTTTTCTGAACGTGCAAACAAAACAGCACATGTTCTATTTCGCACTATTAAAAACTTTAATAAATAAATAAATAAATAAATCAAACACAATTACTAAAAAAACTGCATTAAATCAAGCATGTCTTATAGTGCAAAAGAAAATTTACATGATTTTACTTTGACAAGAATTGAATGCAGACTTCTGGAATGTGGGAGGCTTATGACACAATAACCATGTTATCTCGATTGTTGTTTTTTCATAATCGTCGTGGAGGCTAAAATCGAAACAAAATACTTTTAATTGCACATCCATGGTTAATATTATGGTGGACTTGTAGCGAACTAGATTTCAAGTGACTAACACTTTCCTTTGAAATGTAGCTGCTTATGTCCATGTCTCACCTGAGTCTTGCACATAAGCCTGACTGAAAAATTTCCACAAAGACTTATTTTATTTTGAAGGCGATTAAATTATTGGTGGGGACGTTTTAATAATCTGTGGATATTGGTTGGGACACGTCCCCTCAGTCCATACCAATTCTACACCCTTGCTTCAAGATATGGTGAAAATTGACAATCTTAACTTCCATTTCATGCTGACCTTAGCCAAGCCAATTATAAAAATGGCATTATCCATGCTGTAAAACCTAATGAAAACAATCACATAAACCTTTCACCAGAAGTTAATCAGCAAGGGGCTCAAAAACACCTCCATACACTTAGCCCGTTGATAGAATATTAGTTTTTTGGGTGAACTATCTGGGTCATTATCACTATAAAGTGCCTTTGATGTCCCACAAGATTGAATCAGTTCTATATGAACATAATGTAAAATAATGAAATTCTGATGTTTTAATATCATTGGTTAAATCTTTACACACATGCAGGTAGAATTGTAAGTGTTTTGAAATATGTTTTTGTCAATTTGTGCCATATTCTTTCATTGAATGGATGTAAGGTGTTTAACTTATGTTGCTTCTAACATTCCCTTCACTTCTCCAGTGCACTGTACAATGTAAAGATTTACATTCATTAGCAAATTTTGTTTAATTTGAAGGATAATAATTGTTTATTTTCCCATTAATTTGCATACTGATAAAATCTAATTGAGAACAGAAGAGGCAGCATGTTGGCTCAGTGGTTTTTAGTAGTTAGTAAAAACAGAAGTTGAATTCTTGAAATCTTTTATAACCCTTTTATATTAACCCTTTAATACTTCTTGTTGTACCTGTTCTTTTTCAAATGTTCCTCCATATTTAGTACACTAAATGAAGCCTTTGTCCACCCTGTCATTCCAATGTCCACCCTGTCATCTAGTTTTGCTATGAAAATAACGAAATTATTTATTACCTTAGTAAAACATCTTGTGTGATTTCCTAATTAACCAATACGGGCCAGTTAATATTGTTTGAAAGTTTGTCAAAATATTTTAGATCTTGGGTTTAATTTTGAAAAGAACATGCAACGATTGCATATTTTATTGGGAAATAAATGTATAGTCCATAATTTCATTATTATAAATAGACTTTTGTCATAATCTAAAAAGTTGGGTTGGTAAAGGGACACGTTGCCTTTCTGAAAATATACATTTTATGATCACATTGAAATGAAAATATACTTATACTGCTTTGAATTTGTCTATGACAGGGTTGACACAATTTAAGGTTTGTTTACGGGTTTTCTGCTTGCAGATTATTTATGAAAAGTGCAGGGTCTTGACCAACATTAATTTCTTACAGCCTAAGGTCTAATTTAACTATGTGGTTAAATCCAAAAAACTTTTTTTCTGAAAGTTTTGATGTCTCAAAGGCACCTTATAGTGATAATGACCAATCTCACAAACATGGGATTGATACAGTTAAGGTATTTAAAAATATTTTTAAAATAAATAAATAAATACGTACGTAATGTTGTTGTTTTAAATCATATTGATACTTGCATAATAATTTGTAACACACTGCATGTAATAAATTACCCCATAACAGATGAATCATGTTGCCAAATATCTTCATTCCGAAGTGAGTAAACATGATGATCTTTAGGACTGCAGCCCAAAAGCCCACAGAAACTGTGAAATGAAGCACAGGGGGAGTCGTCAACGTGGAAAATCACTGAACTTCGACATCCCTCCACTCACGTTATTCATGAATGGGCCACTGTTCTGAAGGGGAATAAATCTGTATTTGATTGCTTTCCTCTGACGACGAACAAGACAGTATTCTTAAACAAAGCGTCTTTCGTTTGTTGAGTCACATATACTGGAAATAAAGTATTTTGTCAGACATAAAACTAAAGCGTAAACTAAACGAGTTTTAATAGCTTGTTATCGCGACAGGACTGTTAATCGATAGCGGAATCATCGCTTGTGTTATCCTGCTCTGAGAACCTGATATGGAGTCGCTTTATCGCTTTATAAAGACATCACTGAACTCTTGATTATTAATACTGAATTATCAATCAACCTTGACCGTTGGAACAAGGAGGATTTAATCAGAAGCGATTGTTATTGCGTAGCATTACAGTAACTTAGATAGTTAGCATCTCCTAGCTGCAAGTCCAGTCATGACGCTAAATTGCTAACGGACACATTTCATATCTGCCCACCAAAATGCCGTTTTTCTTTCTTTAACCGATAAACTTGGATTCATCTGGATGAAAGCCGAAAATAAACTGTCCGGACTACTTTAACTGTCGGATGCTTTTTGACGCAGTAATAGTTTGTAAATAAGTTAGCATAGCTAGCATAGTCGTGCAGCTGCTGTTCAAATAGAAACTTCCGTGTTGCCCTACGAAAGTCCGTTATCGTATTTTTTGGGGGCTGTAAAACCTAAGCGAGTCTTCCTCGTGTTTTATTTGCAAGTATCAGGCTTGTATGTGAACGAGAGTGAGATGCGGTGGTGAGGAAGAGTTCAATGCCGTGTGTGCTGGAGGATGATGCGGATGAGCTGGATGATCACAGTCATTAACAGAAGAATGATGAAGATCCTGATCGCCCTCGCTCTCATTGCGTACATCGCCTGTGAGTATATGACAGAAACCTGACAACACATCAAACACACTTATTTGTCTGCCTGTCTGATGTTAACGTTACTTTAGTTGTGCTGTCATGATTAACTTGGAGATGTCTTCTAGAGAAGTTATGGAGTGTACTATGTTTTAATGAAATGTTATTGGGGTTTATAGATATGTTTTAACACATTTTCATAAAAATTACCCAGCCAGACCATTTGAAGCTCTAATGTACAGTGCCAGATGGTGACACTGGTAATACCTGGTCATTTCATGGCTCTTAAAATAATGCCATGTTCGGTTGGATACCGCGGTAAAGTTTGACACTGGGTTTCAAACTTATGAATATCTTTGCTCCTGTTATAGTTTGAGCCAAAAAATATGACAGATAGACATAAATATGTGCCCTCTATGTTGCACAAGGCTTAATTTCTCGATTAAAAAAAAACAAAAAAAACATTCGAATGAATTAAACTATTCAACTAAATGAATTATACAATAAAACTAGAAACAAAATGTTCAGAAACACATCCTAGTTATTGCTCAAGACTCTGATTTTGGAATTAGTGCTTTATTTATTTTATAATAATTTTAAAATAACTTTTAATGTAAATATGGTTAAAGTCAATTAAAGTCTGACACCATTTGACATAAACATTCAAATCAACTCTAAATTTGTCTAAATATTATTCTCCATGATGCACAAGCTTTGTTTTTTACAGTTTTGCCTTTGTTGATTTTATATACAGTAATGAATCCATATTTTATTAGGTCGAACACACATTGTAAACACTTAAATGAATTAAACTCTGAAATAATTTGAGATAAAATATGCAAATCAAGTCTAAAATTTTCTAAATATACATATTATGATTTGAATATTTGATCTCAAATGGTGTCAGTTTAATTCATTCGAGTGTGTACAGTGTATTCGACTTAATACAAATATGAGTTAATTACTGTATATAAAATCAACAAAGACATAACTGTAAAAAACAAAGCTTGTGCATCATAGAGAATAATATTCAGATTTTTTTAGAGTTGATAAATAAAATAAATAAAATAAAATAAATAAATAAATTAAAAATAAATAAAATAAATAAATAAAATAAATAAATGAATAAATAAATACACTTTAAATACACTTTAAATAAATAAAGTGCTAATTCCAAAAACAGAGTCTTGTGCAATAACCAGGATGTTTTTCTGAACATTTTACTCCTAGTTCTATTGTATGATTTCATTTGGTAGAATTGTTTAATTCATTAAATAGTTTTTTTTTAATCGAGAAATTAAGCCTTGTGCAACATAAAGGGCACATATTTATGTCTATCTGTCATATTTGTGGCTCAAACTAACAGGAGCAAAGAATTTAATTGGTTTGAAACCCAATGTCTAATGAATGTCAACCATCATACAAACTTACTGTGGTAATATGGATCAAAGGCTAGACCTTTGTTTTTGGTAATTGAGGTAAAGTTGGTTTCATATTCACACACTCAGACTTTCTACTTAATAATATACCTTCAGAATAGTGAAAAATAATAGTGAAATCATATTAGCAGCCAATGACTATCAAAGTACAGCATTGTCCACAGTCAAATAAATAGTGCTAATGTTGTTTTGAAGTCATACTTGCATGTGATTTCAGGACGAATATTAAAAGTACCATAATAGAGAGTGTGTCATAAATTGTTACTGAATGACTGTGCAAATTTAAAACCAACCTTACCTCAATACGCACTTATTTGTCTGTCATTTTGGTTCTGCTGTCTTGAGTAACTTGGAGATGTCTTCTATGTAATGTAATATGTTATTAATGAAAGGTTATGAGGGTTTATTAGCACATTTTCTCATAAAAATTACCCAGTCAGACCATTTTAAGCTATAATGTCAGATGGTAACACTGTGTTATTTCCTGGTCTTTTATTGGCCCTTAAAAGAATACCATGTTAATATGGGTCAAAGAGTAGACGTCCTTATTGGTGTCTATCAATTTAACATAAACATATTGATTTCTATATACAGAAAACATCTTAAATGTATGTTAAGTAAAGATAAAATGGGAAATGCGGGTTGTGTTCCAACGTCATTCTGTGTTACAGATTTACTGAAAAGTTCAGTTCAAGTTTATTTGTATAGCACTTTTCTACAATAAGTATCATTCCAAAGCAGCTTTACAAAAGGTGCATGTTATTACATTAGTCAAAATCAAGAGTTAAAGTGTTGAGTAAAGGGACAACCGTATATATGAATAATAGTTAATGTGCACTTTTCAACACTTTGTTGTGCATTTTCAGTGATTACAATAAGAACAATTTGAAAAGGGAATCATACCTATTCTGGGCTGCACCGATTAAAATATCGAAAAGAATAATGGATCATTTTAAATTTGATTACATTTAATCAGTCGAAATGATTAAAATCTCCTTGCTGACTTGAGATAAATACAAAATGACAATGTTTTGGTGATGTACTATTATTCTTTTAATATGCACTCAAATGATTCCTGATGAAAATATTCCAGAGAATTGTTTTTTTACAGTATATAGACAATTGTTAAACTGAATTACGTTTCACTGGGTGTCTTTTGTAGATTGATAGCTGCAATATTATGTTCAGAAAAATAAATATATACAAATTAAAGCTGTGTTAAGTGGAATTATGGCAAAATACTGTAGTATTGTGCACAGTTTTTATAGTCATGAAAAAACTAGGCCTTTATTTCAATTGTCTAATTATTTATTTTTCAGTAAATTATTTATTAATTTAATAAAAGCATTCATATTTGCTTAACAAGCAAAATTATTTATTTTGCTGTATATCTATCTATCTATCTATCTATCTATCTATCTATCTCTCTCTCTCTCTCTCTCTCTCTCTCTCTCTCTCTCTCTCTCTCTCTCTCTCTCTCTCTCTCTCTCTCTCTCTCTCTCTCTCTCTCTCTCTCTCTCTCTCTCTCTCTCTCTCTCTCTCTCTCTCTCTCTCTCTCTCTCTCTCTCTCTCTCTCTATATATATATATATATATATATATATATATATATATATATATAGATAATGACAAAAATTATATAAATAAATAAGACTGGGAAATACAGCTTGTCTAGACAGCTGAAGAGCTGTTGTTGTTAATTCTGATGGATGACTGATATGAGCGTAATACCAGAACATAAACATTTGTGTTCTGATAAATGAGATGACAGTTTACTGGCTTGACAGATTGACCTTGTTTAGGAATATTGCATTTTGAACGTGAAATAAACCAAGAAGAAACTAGCATTGTGAAAGTTTTACTCCCTGTTTCACAACTAAACAAGTGGCCTAAAGGTGTGAGAATGTCTTGTTTACATATGTAATCTAGTTTCTGCAGTTTCTCTCATTTTCATTATAGTTAACCTGAATCATGATGGAAATTCATTAGTCATGAAGGTATTTATGGTCTTTTAGGACATCGTTTTTAGTTCTCACATTCTATTTCTGAGTTTTATGTGTTGGTAAATACACTGGCCAGGGAGTTTATATCCCTTTAGCTGCTGTTGTGTTTTGGAAGATTTGTTTTGACGCTGGACTGGGCAATATGCTTTAGCTGTATTGTATTCATGTACTGATATCTGCAGCTGCTTTATCTGCATCACTGACCCATATGCAGCTCATCCCTTTTTTATTATTGAGGACATTGAGCTCATCTAGTCAAGTATTTTAATTATGATCTCAGCGCTTTAGTTAATGTGTCTGCTGTTGTTCTTGTGTTTTTGGCTCGCTAGGAGTGAGAAAGTGTCATTTGGCACTGACCTATTGTTGGATCTGTAATGTTAAATGCTAAACTTTGTGTTATTTGACAGCTCTAGTACAAGTGCTAATAAACGTCCCTTCCACAATACATATTTATGCAATAGCAAAAGAAAAAAATATATTTGCCAATTATTTTTATAACCTTTGTCTTGCAGAATCATAATTAGATGAACAATCTGACAGGTTTTATTAGCTCTATATTTGGAGAACTAAAACATAATGCATGATATGTGGGATTGGAGCATTTAATTGTCTGAAGAGTATTCTTTCTAAGTAAAATCTGATTCCTGATAAGAAATAGCAATATGTGTAGACATTGCTGGTTTGAATAAAGTCTGATATTTCTCATTTTGTATGCACAATTGCTTGTTGATTAGGCTGCAGAATTTTTCTTCGTATTTCTTCGGCGTATTCCCTGGTTTATCAAGGGTCGCCACAGTGGAATGAACCACCAATTTCTTTGGCTATTGTTTTACACAGCGGATGCCCTTCCTCCCAAAACCCAGCACTGATAGTGCAACCCTCAGTGCTGGCCAACATTCTCACATACATACACATATTCTCTCATTCACACACACTATAGCCAATTTAGTCCATTTCACCTATACCGCATGTCTTTAAACTGTAGCGGAAAACTAGTGCACCCTGAAGGAAACCCATGTGAACACAGGGAGAATAGGCAAACTCCACACAGAAACGGCACCTGGCCCATCTGAGGCTCTGATGTTCAACACTTGACAAAGGTGTGTCTGAAGTAGGTTTAGGTTGTAGACGATGCCATCTTCCTTCCCCGATGGCCGATAGACATCACGATGCTGAGCCGGCATCGCAATCCTCCAGCCCGCCCTGCTGCAGCAGCAACCCGCTCACGAAAAATACACACGGCCCAATTTACACTAATCTGTATTAGTTTCAAAATGGCATTTTAGAACAAAAATGATCCACGTCCATACTGGCGTTTCACCTAGCATTTCTGAAAAGATCTCCGTGCACACTATATCGCTGAAAACGCACATCACGTGACCAGACACAAACACACACACACTGTCATGCGCTGTAGCGTACGCGCGCATCTGGGCTCTAGCAGTTTTGAGCACAAAACCCAAGAGAGCAGTGCACGTCGGTCAGTTTATCAAGGATGTAGGCTACCGCTGAATCGCGTCTCACTATAATTTTTAAATGTGATATTTAATTAGTCTCTCTATCTAATGACTCTTCGGTCTTTTAATCTATCAGGTAACGTGTCAAGTGCTTCAATCAGTGCTTCAATCTTTCGCTTTCACACTTGTACTTAGTAATTTAGCGAAAACCTCAAAAAACTGTTGTGCACCTTTTTTACCAAACGCAGATCACTCTGCCTATTCATGCCAGATATCTGCGGAAAAAGTGATTGACAGGTAGTAATTTGAATGTAATTTATCTTTATTTATTTATGATTTGGTTATGGGTAAAGCAAAGACATCCAGATCAGGTAGTTGAACGGTAGGCTACAACTAATTAATTCGTTATGAATTAATTAATTATTTAAATAATTAATTTACCGCCACCTACAATCAGAGATGTATAGTAACGAAGTAGAACTACTTCACTACTGTACTTAAGTACTAAAAGGCTGTATCTGTACTCTACTGGAGAATTGATTTTTCCTCCTACTTCCACTTTTACTTTAGTACATATTTTCAATGAGTTTAATGCTTTTACTCTGATAGATTTTTTCATGTGCTGCATAGTTACTCGTTACAATTATAAAAATGTTACAAATCATTCCAAACCCACATTACCAATGCCAGAGCAGCAGGTGGCTCTGTCACAGGTTTGAATAAGCTGGCTCGTCATCATTCAGACAAGCACTTTAGTTTGTTTTCGACATGGAAAACCCAGAAATTCCAACTTCACTTTTAACTGTTAGTGGCTATGAGGATGAAGACCCCCCATGGCCCTATAGAGTCCATGTTTGCATTTATCGGAGTGAAAGACAATTCATATAGAATGAAGTGCATACTCTGCCTCCTGAAAGATTGCGAAATATTGGACTTCAAAAATTCACAGTCGAATTTAAAGAAACATATCAAGTTAAAAATAATTTGCAAACTGCAAAACACAGCAGTTTGAACTATCCGTAAGCGCTAGATAAGTTAACGTTAGCTTCACGCGGTTCATAACATGCTGCGATGTTCACTTAATGTTAACTGGCTATCATAAAGGCTGCGTCACGCTGAATGTTGTTTTTGACTCATTTTATATATATATATATATATATATATATATATATATATATATATATATATATATATATATATATATATATATATATATATATATATATAATAAATCGTAAACCATGTTTCTTTTCGTTCTGCTTAATCATGTGCCCCAAGAAAAAATATTTAAAATAAACAAAACAATATGATGTCTTTTGACTGCTTTCATTATTAACTACATTACACAATACTTGTACTTTTACTTTCAGTATTTGAGTAGTAAATTTTTAAATAAACTACTTGCAATACTTGAGTACAAAAAATGTTGAATACTTTAGTACTTCCACTTAAGTATGGTGCTTAAAGAGCACTTCAACTTCTACTTAAGTCACTTTTTTGATAGAGCACTTGTACTTTTACTCAAGTCTGGGTCTCTAGTACTTTATACATTTTGCCTACAATGGCGATGCCATCGTCCATTGCAATGTTTCACATTTGACATCGTTTAATGCCAAATTGGTCGACATCGCCCGACCCTAGTCTGAAGCTGACTCGTTTATCATAGCAGTGTCAGCCATTGAATTTAGACAGCAATTGGCTACTGATTGAGCTGAGGTATATGCATAAAGCGATCTGATTGGCTCACGCTTCCGCTGGCGCTTGAAAAGTTGAAAAATTCCCAAGTTCTGCAGCGAGCAACACCGCTGAACCGGTGCTGACGGATCCACAATTCAGGGAATTGGGAATGGGAAGTTTTGACACTGACGCCCTGTGTGATGCCCAAAATTACTATTAAAGGGCACATAGTTTGCCTCTTTTTTTATGATTTAATATTAATATTATGGTTCTTCTGAGTGTGCCAGTTTAGGTTCAGTTTAAAACAGAATTCAGATTTTTTTATTATAATGTGTTAAAAAGTGTCATGTTGGGGGCGTGTCCACAGTTCGCTGATTTAGGGGTGTGTTGCTTCACATGTAGACTAGTTTCGGCTTCCTGCCCAACGTAACAAGGGGGCGGGGCCATGAGCTCACCCGCTCTGTGTTTGCAACACAGACAGGCAGACTGAGAGAAGGAGAGGATCCGCATTAAGTCGTACATGTACGACTCGGACACAGACCAAGCAGAGAGTAGAAAATCATATGTGTCTTTGTACAGTTTTACAGCCAACTGTGTGCTAGTTTCAAGGGCCGAAATTGTACACAGAAACTAATAACCACGCACACTGAATTAACTTTGACTGAGGCACCGGATGCGCCGCTCAAAGCCGCGACACGGCACACCAGACACTCTCTGTAGCGCGGCAGAAACATGAAGTGTCCCGAATCGTCGCACCATGCATTTTTGAATTCTAAACATAGGTTTCTGCAGCGGTCCGCGGCGCCCAGCCGTCTTGAGTGTACCCCAATAGAAACCTATGTTCTAAAACACATGCTAGTTAAGATCACAGGGAGCTTCTGGGATCGTGAGAAATGCAAACAGCTGAAGTATAAGGTAGACTCAATGATAAGTACACATGTTTGCAAACCTACCTAAAGATACAACCAATAATTCCGATTAGAGCGATAATGTGGAGAATATTGATCTTGTGTTGAGCCCAATGAGCCTTGCATCTAAAAATTTAAACCTTTAGTGATATCGCTTCGACTCACGCTGAAAATGCGGACGTGAATCAACAAACTGAGGATATGATGACGCGCCTGTCAATCAATATTGGTGGGCGGGGGGACCGCTCTCCTACGTAAAGTTGTGGTCGGTTTGAAAACCGCTCCAATTGGTCCACCGTTTTTTATGTTGTTAAATTGAAAAAAAAAAGCACTGGGTGTGCTTATATCACCCCAATATGACGGTCTATACACCATACATGCACATATGTCTGTCCAAACAGCTTGAAAAGTAGATTTTTTTTCCATAGGTGCTCTTTTAAATAATGTGCAAATACTAAGTTAAAAATAATATCAAGTAATTTTCTGTATTTATTTATTTAGCTGCCTAAAACATTTTCCCATTATCAATAATCAGTCGATATCTATAATTCTACAAATAAACATCAGCTATATTTGTCTTTGTTTGAAAACATGTTTGTACTCCTGAGTGAAAGGTTTTCAATGATGACACAATTTCTTAAATTGTCAATATCCCTCCTTTTAGGAAAGTCGGAATGCAATTGTCCATTTTTTCATGCCATTCCGTGACATGCATTGAAATGATTCTAAAATGTAGAATGGTGCATGATTTTGTCTTTTGGGAACTGATTGGAGTGGATCATTAGGTGATGGGTGTTGAATGAAGGAAGATAGACGAATGGACAAAAGCAGGGCAGAAACAATACACACTTATAACCTCGGCCTAAAGGACTGATATCCCTGCCCTAAAGGCATTCAGAAGTGAAAAAAATGTTGTTTTGAGAGTGAAGGGAAGGTTATGGTATTTGATTAAAGACTATGAGGACGTTTTTTTTTTTACAAAGTAATGATGTGCACATCATTTATCATTAATAAAAAAAGAAAAGTACATTTTGATTTCATGTCGACCTAAAGTCTCTGTCACTGGGAAATGGAAAAGGGTCATTGAGTGTAAGGAGCATCAGTTACCATAGTGATCACCACAGACTAGTATTAAAATATCAGAGGCAGTCGCTGCTGGGCTCTCACTAGTGTGACAGTGACCGCAGTCCAGTATAATTATGAGCTGTCACAATGGTAATTATGCATTCATCAGGATCCCACCTGCAAACCATATCTTCGACTGACCCCCTACCCCCACGTATTATGGCTCTTCCTCAAAAATGTAGAAGGCTGTCGAGGCCTGTTTATGATTAGTCTTGTGCACAAGCATTTTATTTACTGGCATCAGTCTGCATTCATACTTGTCAGTTGCATTAGTGAGTCATTACTCAGTATTCTTTGCTCATCTTTATGATACAAAGAACCTAAAAGAGCAGAAAAATATTCAGAATTGGCAGTGGTTTTTACTTTAAAGCTATTCATCGCTGTTAATGTGATGCTAATAAATAGAGTAGGTGCTTGAAAGATTATTAATTCAGTTTTCCTCTCTACTCGTGGCTCTTTCTTTACTAGTGTCTTGATTTAAAAAGCAAGCAGTTTTCTTTACCTGACGTTCATGTAAAGCCCCCTGAATTATTAGCCCCCCTGTTTATTTTTTCCCCCAATTTCTGTTTAACCGAGAGAAGGTTTTTTCAACACATTTCTAAACATAATAGTTTTAATAACTCATTTCTAATAACTGATTTATTTTATCTTTGCCATGATGACAGTAAATAATATTTGACTAGATATTTTTAAAGACACTTCTATACAGCTTAAAGTGACATTTAAAGGCTTAACTAGGTTAATTATGTTAACTAGGCAGGTTGGGATAATTAGTCAATTTATTGTATAACGATTTTTTTTTTTCTGTAAACTATTGAAAAAAAAAATAGCTTAAAGGGGCTAATAACATTGACCTTAAAATGGTTCTTAAAAAAATGAAAAACTGCTTTTATTCTAGCCAAAATAAAACAAACAAGACTTTCTCCAGAAGAAAAAATATTTCAGATATTATCAGACATACTGTGAAAATAGTTTTTTATATATATATTATTTATAATTAATTTTATATATATTAATACATTTTTATTATATATTAATTCGATTCTTATGCTTAAAGCTACGTTTGGAGCTTTATAATGCATAAAACACATTTTCCTTTTAAGTATGATACTTAAGTAGAGATCTCTCCTTACCTAAGTGAATAAATTAAGGAAGTTACATATAATCCCTCTAATAATCCCTATAATGTCTCTCTTATAACCACTTAGTGTAAAAATGTCATGGTCAGAAGCAGCTTTACAGAAAATAATAGATAGCACTAAAATTGACAAACAATGCAATTTGGAAACATTACAAATGATGGAAGAAGAATATGTAAAATCATTGCAAATGATGAGACTAAATAAAATATATTATTTAATTAAAATGTTAACAAAAAATTTCATAATTGATGCAGAATCATTTCGATTCACAAAGCATTGATTTATTGTCATCCCTACAAGTCCAAATCAAGGACATAGTAGTGATGCTGAGCTCATGCTATTCTGATCCCATACCACCGGCAAGGTGGTGAAATAGACAGCTCTTTCCAGCAGAGCTCCAGCTCGTCTTTACTCAAGGGCTCGCCGTCATCTCAGACACCAAAACATTTAAAAATTTTTTTATTCAGAATATTCCCACACTTTGCTTACATGCTCATTGTAGATCTCATATAGCAACAGACATGAAGAAAACACATGCAAGCTCTGATGCTTGGTTCACACCAGACGTGGATATGAATACACACCCTGTGCCGCAGTACTAATAGTATTGTGCAGATCGCTCGAGTAGGAACATCTGAACTTCAGCGGACATTCGCGCCGCGTTAACCTGGAGCTTACTCTTGTAGGGGCGTGATTATAACATAGTGCCAGTTGTTGGTGTCCTGAGGGGAAATAATCTTGCCGACACCGCACAACAGTTCATCAGACTGGGCTGGGCTCAGTCTGAAGCACCGCTGAAAGCTTCCATCATCCTGATATAATTTGTGGAGGAGTTGATGAACTCACAGAGCTGGGTGTGCCTCAGTAGGGATCTAGTGGACATGATGTTGAATGAATATGCACAGTTTTTCAGCCTTCCTAAAGCACATAAACACAGCTACTCTCTCAATAAAATCCATGTTAGCCATTTAGCAGCGAAATTACAGTCACCGGGCAGACCGAAGCCCTGCCCATGATGTGAATCCATGTCTATTGTGAAGTGAATATGACACACGAATGAAGCGAGTATACTCAATATGTTCACGCATCTACTGTGCATCCGGAAAGTATTCATAGCGCTTCACTTTTTCCACATTTTTTAATGTTACAGCCTTATTCCAAATTGGATAAAAATCATTTATTTCCTCAAAGTTCTACACACAATACCCCATAATGACAACGTGAAAAAATTTGTTTTTAAATTGTTGCAAATTCATTACAAATAAAAAAGCTGAAAAATCACATGTACGTATTCACAGCCTTTGCCGTGAAGCTCTAAATTGAGCTCAGGTACATTCTGTTTTCTCTGATCATTCTTGAGATGTTTCAGCAGCTTAATTGGAGTTCACCTGTGTAAATTCAGTTGATTGGACATGATTTGAAAAGGCATACACCTGCCTATAAAAGGGTTAATAGTGCATGTCAAAGCACAAACCAAGCATGAAGACAGGAATTGTCTGTAGACCTCCGAGACAGGATTGTCTCGAGGCACAAGGCTGGGGAAGGTTACAGCAAAATGTCTGCGGCTCTGAAAGTTCCAATGAGCACAGTGGCCTCCATCATCCGTAAGTGGAAGATATTTGGAACCAGCAGGACCAGGTGGCCCGCCATCTAAGCTGAGTGATCGGGGGAGAAGGACCTTAGTTAGGGATGGTCACTCTGTCTGAGCTCGAGCATTCTTCTGTGGAGAGAGGAGACAACCATCAGTGCAGCAATCCACTAATCAGGCCTGTATGGTAGTGACCAGACAGAAGCCACTCCCCACCTGGAATTTGCCAAAAGGCATCTGAAGGACTCCCAGACCATAAGAAACAAACTTCTCTGGTCTGATGAGGCTAAAATTAAAACTCTTTGGAGTGAATGCCGGGCGTTACGTTTGGAAAAACCCAGCACCGCTCATGACCAGGCTAATACCATCCCTACAGTGAAACATGGTGGTGGCAGCATCATGCTGTGGGGATGTTTTTAAGCAGCAGGAACTGCAAGACTAGTCAGAATAGAGGCAAAATTTAATGCAGCAATGTACAGAGACATCCTGAATGAAAACCTGCTTCAGAGTGCTCTTGATCTCAGACTGGGGTGAGAGTTCATCTTCCAGCAGGACAATGACCCAAAGCACACCACCAAAAATCAATGGAGTGGCTTCACAACAACTCGGTGAATGTCCTTGAGTGGCCCAGCCAAAGCCCAGACCTAAATCCTATTAAACATCTCTGGAAAGATCTGAAAATGGCTGTACGCCATCACTTCCCATCCCACATGATAGCGCATGAGAGGTAATGCAAAGAGGAATAGGCAAAAATTCCCAAAGACAGGTGTGCCAAGCTTGTGGCATCATATTCAAAAAGACTTGAGGCTGTAATTGCTGCTGAAGGTGCATCAACAAAGTATTGAGCAAAGGCTGTGAATACTAATGTACATGTGATTTTTCAGGAATTTTTTTCAAAAAATCTTTTTCCTCATTGTCATTGTGGGGTATTGTTTGTAGAAGTTTGAGGAAATAAATTAATTTAATCTATTTTGGAATAAGGCTGTAACATAAAATGTGGAAAAAGTACTATGAATACTTTTCGAATGCACTGTATTTGTGAGCGAATAATGTGATTTATTTACGCATTCCACATCTGGTGTGAACACAGCATGAGGTATGAGGTAGTTTCAGTCAAGCTTTTTCTTGTTTTGTTCTTTTAAATCGAATGTTAAAATGATGATGATGATGATGATTTGAATAATTTTATTTTGTATAGTTAACTGTTGTTTTCGATGCCGACTAGTAGGAGCTGTACCAGATGTAGGAGTTGACTAGTCCTGCACATCCCTAATGTTTTTAATGGTCATCAACACTTGCACTTGCTAAGGTTTCCATTGGGCTTTATGGGGTCAGTGCTGTGAAGTGTTGGTTTATCTGTCAAAAGCCCCAGAGATGGAGATTAAAGCAGGAGATTACAGAGGATCAGTGAAAATCAATCGGCTAATGGTCAGTGCTCCGGCCAGCACCAGGACATGTAGCTTTAAAAGTTATTCTGCACCACAGAGCAGAAATTCACTAAAAGGACATGAAGGTTTGTGTCTGTAAAACCATGAAATCCTAGACGCCGCAGTATTTCCTTCACATAGTTGGTACAGTTCAAATAAATGTGGAAAGACATGAATGAGACATCAAGTGCTGCTATTTTTAGTCATTCTCACATATTTTTCCCATCTGACAATTTCCTCTTCATTAATGGAATCTGTTCATCTCAATGCTAAATGAACACTGCTAGTCACTGCTATATTAAGCTCCTCCTGTGACTTCTGCAGTTTTCATTGACATCACTGAACCCCATGTGAGCAGCAATTGCCCATATTCAAATTGCAAGAAGAACACGTAACCCAGTTTCCTGACGGTTATGAGGAATGCAGGTGATTTGACCTAGTTATGGAACTGCTCAAGGAAATTCATTTCAGGAACAGTGTGTTATGATTGCATTAAGATATTTTTGAGTCCTATTTGTTAGGTTTTTGCTATATTAAGCGATTTGCGGGGTATTTTCCCCTCACTTAATTCTTTTTTTTTTTTTCTTGCTTTGTTTTGGATCACTCTTATCCAGCATCTGTCTGTATTTCCCCTGTCTCTGCTCCACATGGCTGCAGGATTTAGTGCTCTTTCAGTGATAATCCTTTCAAAAACAGCCTTATAACTTCAGAGGCAGGTTCAGTGTGCAGTTATCAGTTTATATTGACCATCATGTTTTTGGTAAATTGGTAAAGCCTATGTCATGAAACTGTAATTATATTTTAATTAGGCCTGTCATGATATCTTTTTTGTTGTACGATATATTGCACCAAAATATATTGTGATAAACGATATTACTGTCATTTTAGGACCATTTTATGCCACTTATTATAAAATGCCAGTATGACAATATAATATAACAATGCAAGTACACTCTTCCAAAGAACACATCATATTTTATTCTTAAAAATATTTCATTTAATTATTTAATAATTAGACATAGGAATCAGAATGTGAAACGTATATCCTAAACAAATAACTAATAATAAATGTTAACGAAAAAGTGCAAGGTATAAAATAACAGAGGCTGCGATTTCTGCTACCAGATTTATTTTCAGTTTTTTAGACACTTGGATACATGATATAGACTATATAGTCTATATACTATAGTAATTTATAGTAAACACTATAGTGTTTTTACCCATACTGACACTGACACCTCCACTAGAGATAGAAGTGTTGGGCAATCAGCTAAAATGTTGCTAGAATTGGTTTTAATGTATTGGTGATATATATTGCATCACCAAAAATGATTGAGCGATGTCCATGTGTTGTGCGATAAGTCGATATATAGATTATTGTGACAGGCCTAATTCTAATTATATTATACTTTAATTATAGAAGTTTTTTTCTAGTTTAAACCTAAAATAAATACAAACAGAAGTATCAATCATAAGCTCCTCTGTGAGACTTGTTAAACACTTATGCCACCAGTCTCGTTCTGCTCCGTGTTCGACCAATCGCAGATCTTTCATGAAATAGTTACACTTAGGGCAAAGGGTCTGCGAATATGGGATGCATTTCAGTAGGTCATCAGTTTTTGTATATCCTCAACTTTTTTATACATTTGTCAAACTATACTTTGTGATGTATTATATCTATATGTTTTGCTGGGTGAAAATTAATGGATTAATTGCATCGATTATATGCAATATATATATTTGAGCAATATCACAAGAGTAGCAGTGCAATATGGTTGTATATTGGCACTTGTGGGAGGCATAGTGTCCCACCAGTGACGACATACAGCCATATCGCACTGATACTCATGTGATATTGCGCTTATACAACAGTTTGACTGCATAACTGTGTGTATAAAAAATAAAATCAAACACGGATAATCTAAAAAACCTTTTGTATGAGGAACTACTTTCTTCCACCATTCATTCACATCTGCAGCTGACGTCAGAACAGCAGAAACCATTGCTACTATTATTTTAGAGCTAGTATTTGAATGATTCTCTAGTGTAATGTCTAAAGTGATGCCAAAACAGGTGACATTTTCAGATTATAAGGCTGAACAGCATGAAATGCCATAAGTCTACAGAGATTTCCCAGTATTTCTCTGTTGCAATCGGACTATTACAATAATTAACCCTGAAAAAGCTAAAGTAACGCAAACACTACTAGATGGAGTCTAGGAAAATGCAGGCATTTATTCTTTATTTCTTTATACTGAACTAGTCTGCAACAATGAAAACAGCAGTACTCATGGTCAAACAGTTGTCCACCCAAAAAGTAACTCAGGGTTATACAAAAAGTGGCCAACACAAAATACATACATTCCTAATATGCGAGTCCCATCTCACACTCGATACACTACAATTACTACGGTACTCTCTCAGAAATAAAGGTACGAGAGCTGTCACTGGGGCAGTACCCTTTTAAAAGAAACATTTGTACACAAATAGTCCACAGTGGTACCTAATAGGTGCAAATTCCTCCCAAATGTAACTTAAAAAGTACCTTTGAGGTACCTTCATGGCCCCTTTTTGGTACAAATATGTACCTTTTGAAAAGGTACTGCCCCAGTGACAGCTCCTGTACCTTTATTTCGTAGAGTGTATAAACACAGCACTTCAACAAACAAAAGAGAGAGATCGACTTAGAAAGTCACTTACCAGTTTTATAATGACTTGATCAGCTGTAATTGAAATCTACGCTGAGTTTTTCTCCGTTAAGGGCTTATTATGCAGTCTCTGTCACCATCTTGTGGATGGCGCTGTATCTCCGAAATTATAAATATTTAAAATAGGCACCATCCTTATAAATAAACTGCATAGTTGCAATCTAAATAACTACATTCTTGCCTAAAAAAAGCCTCAAAAGTACATTATGTTTTCCAACAGCCGTATTATTTGTTAAACTGCGAGGGTGCGAGGGTCACTTATAATTCAGGAGCGCTAATAACTTTAAGAAGACTTTAACTGTGTATATACAGTTATTTTCCTCCCTGTAAATAAGAAAAGGGAAATAAATAAA
Source organism: Danio aesculapii (assembly GCF_903798145.1). Lineage (NCBI taxonomy): Eukaryota > Metazoa > Chordata > Actinopteri > Cypriniformes > Danionidae > Danio > Danio aesculapii. The sequence goes on from NC_079443.1 coordinate 17,015,709, forward strand.
ATAGAATAAAAATCTGAAACATGCTTTAAGCATCTTCACTGTAAGAAACAGACTTTAGTTATAGCTACAAAAGTCCTTCAGTCGAGAACAGTGAGTGATTTTGTCCTTTTGTTGTTTGATTAATAATGATAAAGACAGTCTGTAGCAGGAATATTGCACGCTGTCACTTTAAGAGCAGTACGGTTCTGATTTATGGTTTCACTTTCACATGTCTTTTGATTCTCAACTCATTTGTTTATTACATAAATAAGGGTTAATATGAATAATCACTAAACATCGTGTTTTGACACAAATTTGGATGTATTTGACCATTAAAGCGCTCGCATTAAGATGACTTTAGATGTGTGTGCTCTGCTCATCTCTGAGGCTGAGCGCGCGCGCCACACAACAGCATGCAATCTCTTTCGCGCTTTTAAAAACATGAATGATTTGATTGTACGTCAATGAATTATGTGCATCCTGTGCTGCAAACACTACATTACAGTACATGCTTTTAGTAACGTTCACGTGAAACTGAGCTTTGCAGAGCAACAAATGTGTACAACTGGAAAAGGGGCGGAATATGACGCAATAATCATTTTATCTCGATTAATGTTTTTCCATAATCGTTAGAAGCCGAAATCGAAGTGAATTTTAGATTAATCGCATAGCCCTATGTGGCAGGATACACATTAAAATCCACTGCTTTATGGATATCCATTATGTTAATGTACAAAATAAACCTGATTTAACATTCACAAACCAGGGAGTGAAGCGTCTTCTTTTATAATTGTGCTGACATGCGGTGATAAAATACAGACGGTAAAATTGCTGTAAAATTCATTACAAACATGCACTGTTTTATAAACGTTTTAAACTTGTAAAACTCATTCTTGATCACATTTTGATGATGATTAATGATCACATTGAGCTAAACAGATATTTTAATCACAGTTGCTTTGCGCACGTCCTGTCTTGTGGATATGATTACACGCCTTACTACAGAGGCATGTTAATACGCGTCTGTCTGCCAATCAAATCGGTGGGCATGGAAACCGCACTCCTATGTTACATTGCGGTGGGTCTCAATATGGGAGGCATTTGGATCCTATTTTAACCTCAGGAAATAAAAAAAAGGCTTATTGTCTTTATATCACCCTAATATGACTGTGAACCCACTATACAATATACTAGCTTACAAAAGATGATTTTCATCATGGGTGCCCTTTAAAAGATATTACTAAATATATTGTGGACATTTGTTTGTGGGAGCTTAATCAAAAGCATTACAGTTAATTTTGTCAAGTGTTTTGTTAAATGGGATGCTGCTAAACACCAACAACTTGTGCACGGGTGGTCAAAAACATGGTGTGTTTTTTTTCTGATAGTCTTTAGAGTGTTATGGGGACAGCATATTGTACTTCAATCACTTTGTTCAACCTGAATGTACCTTTTTTTTATCAGCTGTCTTTCAGAGCATCAGATTTGCCCTTGAGTTCTGCAGATGGTTTGCTTTGGTTCATCTCACTTTATGAATATTCATCAAATATCCTGTTTGACAGTAATTCAGGTTGTCATAATGTTTTTTTTTTTTTTTTTGGACTTAAATGACATATTTAAATGAGACTTGCTGAAGGCTTTGATGGCAATATCAGTTTGAATGATTTGAAACATCTTGCTGATCTTTGATTTGCATATACTGTATGGTTGTTAATAAGTAGATAAATAAATAGACTGAATGTCAATAATCTAGGATATACTGTAAGTATGTCAAATAATAAAGATGTTGAAAGTGAAAATTATGTATAATATGATTTATGACCTATTTTTGGGGTTAGTTGTCTGTCCAGTTTTCAGAGTTGAGGTTCAGTTTAGCTCAGTTCAGTGTGGTTGAATTTTCACTGCTGAAAGTACAAACACTGAAGAGCAAATCTGAAGAGCGAAGTGCCAAACCAAGCAAGCCAGTAGTGACAATGGCGAAGAACAGACTTCACCAATTGACGAAAGTGAAGGTAAAATGACCCATCCAAACTAAAAGAAACAAGTTGGAACACACCTCAAAGTAACTAAAACGAATTAAATATACGGTAGTGTGAGAAGCTGCGCTGCCAGAGGTTGAAAGATATCAGAATAATGACCTCTTGAGTTTCATGCAAATTACTCTGATACTGAGTTTTAGAGAGTGCCTAAATTATAATTGACTCACTGAGAAAGAAAAAAAGATGGAACTTTTTAAGTTTAACACCTTGAGCTAGACCAATGTTTATTTTATTTATTTTTATGTCTTTCTGGCATCATAATTATATTGCTACCTAATCGATACAGATATAGATTTTTCCATTATCTCAGCTTGTAAAATGTGATGAGTTCGAAGGTGACTTAAATTAAACAACTATGCTGACTGTTTAACTGCTTTTGGTGGTAGCTTAAAGCTTAAAAATGGTCTCCCACATCTAGTGAAACCCTGCAGGTAATGTCATTTTAGCACAACAAACTACACAAAGGGGGCTACATACACATGATTTTTAGTATTATTACTATTTTTTAAGCTACTGAATATACATTGACGTGCACCATATTATCTACAGTGGAACATTAGTGTGTGTTTTTTTTTTTTATAGCTTGCAAAAATTGCTGTGTATTACAAAGAACAGAGTGTAGTTTTTACCAGAATTCCATAATGCAGCTTGTAAAACACTCCATATTGACTAATAAGAGTGAGCTTTATTCACATCACACTCAACTTCCAGCTTAATGACGTTTGAATGGAACAGTGGATGTGAACGATCAATACTGTGCTTTATTATAAAGTCTACACACAACCCTTCTCTTTAAGCCTTGTTCAAAGGAGCACAATGTGTCTTTATTATCCAGAGTGTTGATTAATACTTAGCTAACACAGTAGAGACACCACTGACACAAATATTACACGGCCTTGGGTATTAAGTTATGGAGACCCCAAAACCAGGATGGAAAAATTCAGAAAGATAGATTTGGGTCATGGGGAATGCTACATTGAGAAACATCTGCTCCAGTTTTTTTTCTGCATCTCTAAAGAGGCCCCAGGACAGAAACAGAGTCTTTCACTAAGAGAGTGACCTTGAAAAAGCAGTCTTCTGCTGTTGCCCACCTACCCAAAACACAAATTTCATGCCTACTGACAGGGAGCACTAAAAATAATTGTTCCACTGCAACTGTAAGGCCTTGACTAGAAGTAGTTGGTCAGGTTTGGGATCTGGGTTTTTCCATTTCTTGTTCATTTACTCTTTCAGAAGGTGTTATACCTGAAAGTGCCACTTCTTACACACTTTATGGCTTATGGGACTACATTGCATTTCAAAAAGTTGGAATCAAGGTGTGTTCACGTGTGTAATTTAATTCTTTTGGTCTGTGAAGAAATAAACCATTTAGTCCTGTTTCATTAAACACAATCATTTACATGTAGACATTTAGCTGACGATTTTGTCCAAAGTAACTTCCAAACTGTGGGACATGAAAACAATACACAAAATAGCTATGTTTAAAACTGAAGAACTACTTGTACAAAAGAACTGACATTGCTTAGGGAAATAAGAATTAAGTAAAGAGGGAAAGGGAAATTTTTTAATTTAAATGTTGATATCTACTGTCAATTGCTTGTGTAAGAGATGCGTTTTCAGTTGCTGTTTGAATGATATTAGTGATTCAGCAGTCCATGTGCGATTGGGAATATCGGTCCACCAGTGAGTTACAGTGAACAAAATTGAAATTGAAAGGGGACTGCCTGATGGTGTGTTCACAGCAGAGGATGAAGCGCTAACCATGAGTGATTTAGATGTTCAGTCTATACAAAAACGTTAGCATTTTGGGTGTCTGGCATGTGTAATGTGTGAGTTGCATTACGAATGCATTAACCAATCAGAAGCTTGCTCTAGCAATGCCCATCATCCAGTCAGAAGCTTGCTCTTGTAGTGGCCATCATCCAGGTGCAGCTCCTGGAGGCGTTGGTGAAACGCACCAAGCTGGGTACATCTGAATGATCATCCTGTGTTTGTAACGTGCTCTTTGAAGGACAGCTGTCATCAAAGATCATCCCACTGGAACACCTCGCTAGATAGGTGTCCAAAAGGCATCTGAAACCGATGCCCGAGCCACCTCAGCTGACTTCTCTCGATGTGAAGGAGCAGCGCTCTCCTTTGAGCTCCTCTCGGGTGACAGAGCTCCTCACCCTATCCATGAAGGTGCGCCCTCCCACTTTGCGAAGGATACTCATTTCAGCCGCTTGAATCCAAGATCTTGTCCTTTCGGTCATGACCCAAATCTCATGACCATAGGTGAGAGTAGGAAAGTAGATTTGAGAGAGCTTTGCCTTTCGGCTCAACTCCTTCTTTACCACAACAGACCAGTACATCGGCTGCATTACTGCTGCTGCATCGATCCACCTGTCAATCTCGTTCCATCCTTACTCAGGAACAAAACCCCAAGATACTTGAACTCCTCCACCTGGGGTAAGGACTTTCCACCAACCTTTTTTTTACACCCCAAGATTTCTGACTAAACTAGATTTCCTCACTGATCTTTTATCCATGCAAACATATCCTCCAGGCTGTGTGAGGTCTGGACAACTACTGATCATCTGGCTGAAATGAAAGATAGAGCTGTGTATCATCATCATAACAACAATAAGATAAATCATGTGTTGGATTCCTTGAGATCCCTTTGACCATCTGATGTGCTTTGGACACTTCTCCAAACAACCCTGAAATATCAGCTGGTGAGGTAAGACTCTAGCCAGCAGAGAGGAGTATCAGTGATTTCCATTGATGAGAGGGTGGATAGGAAAAAAGGCAGTATGCAGAACTGATGATTTGGAACCTGCTTCAGCAATCGTCGGGCTTCAGTGATTAAGAGAAGTTCAGTCTACCTGGGATTTGAAGCCTGATTGGCTAAAAAAAACATTCACAGTATCATTTTTAAGACTGAACCGAAAGATTCTAAACAACAACAAAACTGCTTTATGATGTATGCTTTTTCAATAGAACCAACCAAATGTCCAAAAAAAGCTGTGTGCATATCATATGATCTCCTATAGGATGACCTGTATTTATAATTATTGTATTAAACTAATTAAATATGTAGTGACTATGACGAACAGGTATGTTTGAGGTCTTGACTCTCTGTGGTCATTAAAAATCTCAGTATGTCATTTGAAAATAGTACAGGTGACAAAGAATAATGATCTGGTAACCTTTGATTTGCCTTGATTTGAAAATCACTGAGACATATGAATAGTATCTTTTAAGCTTTGTAGAAGAAAGTCTTCCAGATTTGCAGTGACATGAGAATGAGTCAATTTTCACTTCCACTGTGATTGTTATGGTCCCAAAAATTGCTGTTCCATCAGGCGCCTGGTTCTGTCCTCCGCTAAAATGGACCTTTTGGTTCAGATTGCTTCTCCTTTTATTTTTTTATTGGCATGGCATCAGTAGCACATACCAAGCTGGCCATGCACCGAACAGCCTGCCATAAATCACATAGCAACAGGATGTTGCAGTGACGGCAGCAAGGCCAATGGGGAAACAACTGGCCAGATCGTGAACAGGGATTTACATAATTACCTCTCCAACTCTCCTCCGAAGAGCAGGTTTTCTTATTAACACTCACCTTTTGCCTTGGATTCTTCATCTACCTTTCCCTTTTGGTCATCCTTATCCACTCACTTAGAAACAAATAACGATAAGCTCTTGATGACAATGCTCTTGAGAACCGGTAGTAATTCAGTATAATGTATTTTTGTTCTGGTCCATTCTCTACTATGGATGTCAGTGTCTATGAGTTTTAAGCACTCTTCAACAAACAAAAGAATTTGCAATTCTTTTGGATCTTTCTGAGGGTGAGTAATTGGTAACTAAATGTTTAATCATATCACCTGTTTGAGATGAATAGGCAGAGCTCTTTTTAGTATGTAGCCTGGCGTATGTTATGTTGAAAGAAAAAAATAAACGTTATTAAAAAGTAAAATGAAACCCAGGCCTGACCAGCGTTGGGGGTAACGCATTACAAGAAACTAGAGGTGTGAACCTGCACTGGTCTCATGATTCGGTTCGGTTATGATTATCATGCCATCGATAAGGTTCAATTCGATATCTCGGTGCATAACAGTGCATTGACGATGCTTTCCATACACAATTATATTTTACTTCACAGCACAAGAAAAATGTATAAATATATTTATATATTATTTGTAATACAATTTGTCCTTTAATACAAACAGTCAGAACTGTACCTTTAAAAACTCCAGTACATGCACAGAAGAACATGAGCATTTATTACAAATAAATAAATGTAAATATCCTGCTTGCTTTATGAGCCCTGTCCAGCGAGTTCCTACACCCCTATGATTGGTCACACGCTCAACAGAAAGGGCCGCGATTGGCTCTAACACCCTGATGCTGTTCATCAATGAGGACACTGATAAACGCAGCGACGATCAGCTAAACCATGATAGACGCAGAGGAGAAAACTCACTCTGCAGACATGCGCTCGTGTTTGGATCAACAATTATCGCTATAACAGCCGAGAGGATAGGAAACGTCACGCCAGCAGGTCAAAGGGCCACAGAGAGAGAGAGAGAGAAATGGAGTTTACCTTCATTTTCTCACTCGCAGTGAAATACTTCTGCTGTAACTGTCCAGCAAACACTCACACAGTGAATTGGGCAGTTTCTGTAATTTTAAGTATTTGCAGTGTTTTGATTACTCCCGGTCGCCCCCCTCGCCATAGTAAGCTACCGTGACATATGAGATGATGTCAGTACGTAATAACCGGTTAGGATCTATTACTGAACCAATACCAAACTGTCCGTGTCTGCATTGCGGTGCACCGAAGAAACAATTCATTTTGACACCCCTACAAGAAACACGAGTTACATAATAATAATACTTTTCTAAATCACTAGTAAAGTCAGACCCTTCGTTTTTTTTTTTTTTTTTTTTTTGTAATTAAATGTTTTTTTTATTTATTCATTTTTGTTACGATAAAAATGACAGATTTTGTGGTGGTAATTCCCAGACATTTGTGGATAATTTTGCGATTTAAAATATATATATAAATGTAAAAAAATATAGGCATTTATCATATTAGGTACCCTACTATGTTACGTGTGCAATCTAAAACAATGACAATGACACAAATGATAAAAATGAATGTCTTTATGAATGTCTTCTTTATTTTGGTCTCTTGTCAAGAAAAGATTTGAAACAGTAGGGATTACACCAAGGGAAGGTTGTATAACTCTTATTCTTATCGATCTTACTTTCTCTCAGATTTCACTCCCCGGAGCATCTGACGTCATGTCACATTGGACATGTGTTAGGGCTTCTCCTACTGTAATTCACCTAAAACACGGATTGCAGAAAAACTCATCAATGGCAGGAAAGCGGTTTCACTTGTCAATGGCAGGGAAAGAGTTAAATGAATTAATTTATCCATTTGACGCACATCATCATAATACTAGCCATACATTTGAGGCACAATGTCCTTCAATTCGGTTACGTCCAGCGGCCGTCACCCCTGAACCAACCTCCTTTTCACCTGTTTCTATTGCTCCCTTCGCTCCAACTTTCTTTTGCATTCTAAAGCGCGTCAAATGCACAAAACATCCAATTTGCTCTACAAGATGTCTTTCTCTCATCTTTGCATTGACTTAAAGATGTAAATCACTCACGCTTCATCTGTGTCTGCTGCACAAGCTGAAAACTCCCCCGCCCCCCACTTTCATGTAATGTAATGATTGTGAGGGCGCAGGTGAGATGTAATTTTTCAAGAGACGCTCAAATACATCACGTGCGCTGCATATGTAACGTTGTCGTAAAAAAGTCACGTACGCAACGTTGTATGCAAAGTCATGTAAAACAATTCATTGCAAACTGAAATAAATATAATTTGATTATATGGTTTAGAATTGGATGTTTTATAAGATTAATTACATTTTTTGCGATTGTTTTGCGTTTAATTAAAAACTTTGCAGGATCGCAAAAATTTTCGACTTTTTATTGATTTTGCGTTGGATTCAGCGATCGCAGAATTGCAAAAAACTAGGGGGTCTGTAAAGTAATGCATTACTTTTAAAAATTAAATAAGAATATTTGAGTTACTTTTAAAAAAAAATAGTAATATGATTAGTTTAGTTAATTCACTGTTTTAAAAATAAGTTGCCGCATTAAAATGTCACGTGGAGCCCCGCACTCAACAGACAGAAAGTAAGATGACAGAGACTTACGTTTCTGCGATGGAAATATTCTCATTATTTTAAACCAGAGGCATCGCTAGTGGAGGGTAAAAGGAGTGCATAAGTCCCTGGCAATTTTAGCCCCCCCACACACCCCCTTTCTTCACCCTCACCAATGGCCTTACCTTGCCATAAACCCCCAACCCCCTGCTCTTCACTTTAGCCAATCGCATTGCCTTGCCCCAGTACAGCCCTAGCCACCCTCCTGCTCTTCACTTTCGACGATCGCCTCTTACTACATTGATTAAAAAAAATAAAAATGTTTTAAAGGTAAATTAAGGTTATAGTGTCTTGTTAATTTTAAAAAAGTAATGTAATGCATTCTTTACTTTATTATTTATTTTATCACATTAAGCAATGCAACTTGTTACTTTTTTGGGGAGTAACTCAATATTGTAATGCATTACTTTCAAAGGTACTGTAGCAGTAAAAAAGTCATATACACTGAAGATGGCTTGAGGTTGTGTAAAATATGGGTCCATTTTCATTTTTTGGTGAACTATTCCACTTAGTAAATTCCTGATTGAGGTGCATTAGTATTGTGAGGTTGCCATGTTCAAAGGACACTGGCTGTGTCTGAAATTGCCAACTCCCTAAAGCAATTACTTCAACTTCTGTATAGTTGGAATGTTGTCTGTACATGCTACAGTCTCCATGTAGTCATCTTGGTGCATGTTCTACTTTTTAAACATACTTGTATGCCCACATACTGTTTTTCATCTGCATATATAGTAGGCAAGTATATACACTTGGATGCAGTCCAGATTTCACAGATCTAATATATGGATAAAATAGCTATTTCTTCTTCAGCTGTTTACTTTCACATACATGACCAACATACCCACTACATGTGTGTGTTGTGCTTTTGACAAAATTCTTAAAAAGATTTTAGCACATATGTTTGTGTTACACATTATAAGGTCAATGTTAGGAATCAGAAATGTCTAATTGTAGGCTAAATATGCTTCATTTTAAGCTTTTTGTGCTATATTTTGTTATTTTAAGTAATCATATTGACTATGTTTACATGGACCTTTATCTGAAAAAGACAATAATATGATTGTGTATTTAGTTGCTTTTTGAATGTTTCTTTTATTATTTTGTTTTACATGTTATAGCGCATTTCATCACCGCTATGCATGTTTCCTCCAGAGTTTCAAGTGATTTTGAGTGTTTCATTTTTGTAATTTTTCGACTGCAATTTTTTTTAACTGCAGTTTGGCATTTTCACTTTCATTCAGGAACATTTCGTTTATGCAACCGTGACAAACTGAGTTATTGGATGCAAGTATGAAATAAGGTCTGGTGATTTTAATGGAACTTTTGATACCACTCATCGAATGAAATGTGTTTGTCTGTGGTTCATTACTGACTCGGTAGGTGCAGAGAATAGTGTTAAACAGCTGTGTGTGTATGGAATATCCTTGCACAAAATACAGTGAAAAGTCCTACATGACGGTAATAGTTTAATTAAGGTGTTGACATGTCTCTACTTCAATAATGCAACTAAAATCGGCACACTTCACATGTCTTAATCCAATTTTTGTTTGTCCGAATCTGTTTTCTGTTTAAGAGTCTGATTAAGGTAATCAAAAATTGCAGTTTACATGGTCCTAATCGTAATAAAATCGTATTATTGGTGTCCATGTGTGTCACATTATAATACATCTCTTGTAAATCAGTGTCTCATAATTAATCAGAAGACAATGTCTTCTTATCCTATAAGAGATGCTTCAAGCTGTAAAATGATGTTCAATAGTTGAAAGACGTGCATGGATCACAAGTCAATTTTGTTTTGTTTTAAGAGATTCGTTGTGATATCTTGAAGCTCTGGGATACACCCAATTAAGCTGTGGATGTGAATGCTGCAAAATACAGAATACGTGGATTTTTTTTGTGCATTTCTTCAGCTTATATATTTAGCATTTATATAATTTTATTTGATGTGTTATTTGGTATATGTGTTATTTGGTACTAAAGTCTCGTGTGTTTTTCTTTTAGCTGTCTGGGGAACATACGCAAATATGAGGTAATTATGATTTATTTTTGTCCTTCTTGATTATGTTTCTGACAACTTGCCTGCCAAATTTACTGCTATAATTGTTTTCTTAATGTCCTCTTAATGTTGGAACAAATGTCGCTGCAGTCACTACAAATGTCACTACTCAAATAATCTTCTTAAAATAGTTTTATTAAAAAATCTTATCACTTTGAAGTAGATGATGTCACCATTTCAGATTTTAATTAATTAATTAAATGAATTAACAGTTTCCGTATTTTGTGTTTTCCATTTATTTACGGTTGTTAATTGTATTATAGAATGTTGATCTGTCGACTTTTGATGTCGAAAATTCAACTCTGCAGTTTAACAAAGTGACTTTTATTGACATTTTTGTAGTGAGACAAGATGTTGTTTTATAAATAAAAAATGATAAATTGGTCTGTAAAGTAACAGAAAATGTACTGGCAACTTATTGCTGGGTTTTTGCAGCATAATATACAACACCAACTCAAGCTCTAAAAAAAATTCATAAAAGTCACTTTTTCAAACTTTTTAAGGGTAAAAGTTGGTGGAAAGACCAACGTCCCATAATGCAATTCAACAGCCTAAATACGGCGAAAAATTAGAAATCACAAAATACAGAAAAGAATGTCAAATTACAAATATGTTTACAGTGTACATTATCATTATGCCCCCTAAAAATCATGCTAACAACAACAGTAGCAATATTATACATATCTATTTTCATGTCTTCTTTTCTGGCAAATAAATCAGCCCCCAAAATATGAATGTAAGCAGGTAGACACAGTTTGTTACCATAACTCTACAAAAAGACTTTATTAAACTATAAACCTATTCATTAGAAATAGCACAACATTGAGTATACCTTAATTAGACTCATTATTTTTGATTGAATGCCCACTTTCCACTATCAAGCAAGAAAAGTAGGGAAGGATTTGATTTTACTCCCTTTGAAATCATTTGAAGGTGTTTCTTATTTATATTTACCAAAGATTTATACACTCACTGGCCACTTTATTCTGTACACCAGTTGCAATTATCTAATCACATGCCAGCAACTCGAAACTTATCGAGTTGATAAGATTGTTGATCGTGGCCTTTGAAATGTTTGTCCACTGATCTTCAATGGCTTTTCAAAGTTGCTGGATATTGCCAATAACTGGAACACCCTGTCGTATACAATCAAGAGCATCCCAGACATGCTCAATGAGTGACATTATCAATAGGTCTGGTGAGTATGCTGGCCATGCAAGAATTGAAATGTTTCGGCTTCCATTAATTGTATACAGATCCTTGGAAAATGGGTCCGTGCATTATCATGCTGAAACATGAGGTGGTGTTTGTGGACAAAATGCACAACAATCAGCCTCAGAATCTCATCATGATTTCTCTGTGTATTCAAATACCATCATTAACATGCAACTGTGTTCATTGTCTATAATATACACATGCCCATGCCATAAACTTACCACCACCATGAGCCACTCGATTCACAACGTTGACATCACCCACACTATATACACTGTCTGCCATCTGCCATTGGAGTGAAAACCAGGATTCATCCGTTAAGAGAAGTCCTCTCCAAAGTGCCAGATGCTATCAAATGTGAGCATTTGCCCACTCAAGATGGTTGCGACAATGAATTGCGGTCAGGTTGAAACCCTGATGAAGATGACGAGCATACAGATGAGCTTCTCTAAGATGGTTTCTGACAGTTTGTGCAGAAATTCTTTAGTTATGCAAACCGATTGCAGCAGCTGTCTGAGTTGCTGGTCTCAGAGGATCTTGAAGGTGAAAATATTGGATCTGGAGGTCCACCTGGGCTGGTGCTGTTACATGTGGTCTGCAGTTCTAAGGCCAATTGACATACTGCCAAATTCTCTGAAAGCCTTTGGAGATGGTTAATGGAAAAAAAATTACCATTTAATTCACGAGCAACAGGTCTGATAGACATTCCTGCAGTCAGCATGACAATTGCACACTCCATCAAAACTGTCAACATATGTGGCATTGTGTTGTGTGATAAAGCTGCACATTTTAGAGTGGCCTTTTATTTTGACCAACCTAAGGCACTCCTGTGTAATAATCATGCTGTCTAATAAACGTCATGATATACCACACCTGAGAGGTCAATGGCTTATATTGACAAAGAAGAAGTGCTTACGAATTCAGACAAATGTGTGAACGATATTTGAGAGCAGTAGGCTTTTTGTGTATATTAGAACATGTATAAAATGTTTTATATGTTTGAGTTCAGCTCATGAAAAATGGGAGCAAAAACAAAAGCGTTGCATTTATATTTATACATATAACATGAACCTCAATATTTGTTTGCATACCCCATTCTTGGCTTTCTGGCATATGCTTAGTTAGGGCTGGATGATTTGGCCTAAAATAAAAACCTCGATTAATTGAACATTTTAACTTGATTACAATTATTATTTTATTTATTTATAGATATTTTTTGCCCTCGTAGTTCACTGACAAGTTTTGTACAGTAAACATCCTCACATATTACAAGTGAGAGATTTTTTAATGAAGGATGCAATACTTGATTTAAAAAAAAGTGAAGGAAACACACTATCTACTATTTGTGATTATTTATTGAACATCAACGTTGAACAACTGAAATTAAAACACACGTTTTTATGTAATGGAAAATATGCCATCTCAAGGCATTTCCTGTGCAGCTTTCAATTATCGTCAATGTAGTGCAAAGTAAGGCTCAAGAACGTGTCGAGCACGTTCGAGCAATGTAGAGAACAGTCATGTGCGTTATCAGTTTATTATTCCTCATAACACATAAGGTTGAAACTGGTGACTTTAAAACAGACGTGGATGCAAAATGCCGAGTTCCAAAACAAAAACTGACCAAGATCCAAAGAAAACATCGATAAGCAGCAAGCTAGCTAAAATGGCAATGGGTGACTCAGAGACGGAGGAACTTTCTCTGAGTAAACTGACATCGGAGTTGGAAAAACAGTGCAAATACCTCAAAGACGATATGAGTGCTTTAATCAAATTTTCTCTTGCACCAATTCAACTTTCTATTGAATTGTTTAAAGAAATTATTGCTTGGAAAACACCTCACTACTATGGAAACAAAATCTGGGGAAAAGTTTGAGGCTCTCAATAGAGCTGAGGCGGACTGCGCAGCTCTGAAAGCTTCGAACTAAATGCTGTTAGATCATCTAGATGACCTGGAAAATCGTTCACGCAGGGCAAACCTCCAGATTATAAATGTTCCCGAAGACAGCGAAAGTGGAACAGACGGACAGATGGTCAAGTTGACTTCGGATCTGCTAAAAGACGTGCTGGAGAGCAGGTGTTTGAGAAACCACCAGAACTGGAAAGGGCACACCGAGCGCTTGCACCTAAACCCAAAGATGGTTAACCTCCAAGGCCCATCATCGTCTGTTTTCATCGTTATCAAGAGAAGGAACAAACATTGCTGTGGGCCAGACAACACCAGCTGCAGTACCAACGGAAGACCATTAGATTTTACCCCAACCTGAGCGCAGCTCTCAGCAGGAAGCACGCTGCTTTCAAGAATGTCAAAACAAAGCTCTGTCAAAAAGGGATCTGTTTCAGATTTCTTTACCCTGCCCGTCTGCGACTCACATATGATGGAGAAACTCTCACCTTTGATTCAGCTCCAGATACCGAAGCCTTCTTTTAATGGCGAATCAACACGCCTGCAGCCGCTGGGAAGTGACTTTTGCTGTTCTCAATTCGTTCCTAATTATCGCAGAAAGGTACAAGGACGTCCACTTCACTGTAAAAAATAAATCCATAATATTTATGATAAAAAAACGGCAGCTGCGGTTGCCAGTATTTTACTGTTAAAAATACGGTACAAACCGCCAAGGTAATTCCTAATTTTTATAGTAAACTACAGTATTTAATTAATTTATGGATGTAATATGTCAGTATTATGAATTACTGACATCTACACATCTTCTGTTACACAGTTAAACACGTTAACACAGCCATATGCAGGTGGTGATGAGCAAGTTACATAAGGATTCAATGCTCATCACAAACAACTTTTCCCACAAGCAAAAAAGTGTATCAGTGTCATTCACACAGCTACTAAACACCAGTATGGTAACACGCATAAAACTAAAGTCATGAAATAAACATTGTTTATCACCATGAGATGTAACATAAATCTCTAATGTACATAATGGGGAAACAACTAAAACGATCCATAGTAATGTCAACAAAAAGCATAAAAAGTGATGTGCCATGCAGGGAACTCTGGGAAAGTTAATGGACGGTTATCCGCCGTATATATTATGGAAACACATTGTTAACCAGGTTACGGATTTTTACTGTTGCAGTTTTACAGTTTTTTTTTTACCGTTGAAATCACTGCCATTTTTACAGTGTTCATTTTAGTTTTATCATCATCATTGATCTTTTCACCTCTCTTTATTGTGAAAATACACATTTCAACACGAGAGGGCAATATTAATGTAAAACAGTGGACAGTCTACTCTCTGATATGACTGCTGCTTTTGCTTTGGAATATAAAACCGCAAGATGGACAGATGGACTGTTTTTTTTTCCCCTGTTTCACCTAAAACTGTTAACGCTATCTTGCTATGTTTTTTTTTTTTTATATATATAAACTTTTTTATTTTTATAAGTACCATTTATAACGTATGATGCGTGTCCGTCAGATACTCAGTTGTTTAGTTATAAATCGAGTCACTGGGAGTGCAACTAGATTTGTGGAGTCCTGCAGCTTACCTTAGTTCCGAAGGTAAACTTAGAAAAAGGTGTTTAAATGTTCAAGTGTTGGTTTACTGCCTCGTGATTTATTTATTTTTTTCTCTTTTTTAAATTTATTTTTTGATATTTTGTTTTTATCATTTATTATTTTTTTTATTATTATTATTATATATTTTCTGGGTAATGACAGAGATACAGAGACACTTGGCTGTGTGTTAACTTTTGTCTGTGTTCCATTATGTCTGTCTTAAATAGAGGAGGAATGACAGGAAAGTCATTCATTAGGTTCACATCATGGAATGTTAAAGGTCTTAATGGTCCTGTAAAGAGGTCAGGAAACTTCTCTCATCTTAAACAAAGGGAAACAACATAATTTTTCTTCAGGAGACACATTTACTAAACTCAGATCATCTTAGATTACAGAAACCATGGGTTGGGCAAATACTCTAAATTTAATGCTAAAGCAAGAGGTACAGCTTAAATAATAAATAAAAACGTTCAGTTTTCAGCTTCTAATATTTTTTCTTATCCCCAAGGCCGCTTAGGGGAAACTATTTCAAACTCAGGTCTTACTGGTGAATGTTTATGGCCCCAATTGGGATGATAAGAAATTTGTAAGCAAACTGATAGCTGCTTTACCCAGTTTTAATTCGCATTATTTGATATTAGGGGGTGACCTCAATTGCGTAATGGATCCAAATTTGGATCGCTCTAACCCAAAAACACAAGCCCTTTCCTAAATGGCAAATGAAATGCTAACCTTTATGAATCAGACATGCTGTGTAGACCATTGGTGTTTTTTTTAACCCTCACACCAAGACCTTCTCCTATTTCTCTCATGTACATCACTGTTATTCAAGAATTGACTATTTTTTCATAGACCAAAGTCTTCTCTCTTCAGTAAAGGGTATAGAGTATTCTGCCATTGTAGAAATGTTGATCATTCTGTCAACATATATCTTCCTCAATTGACAATTTTTTTAGAATTCAATTCAACAGAACATATTTCCCCCTCCCTGCTGTGGGAAACATTAAAAGTAGTGCTTAGGGGAGACATTATATTATATATCGCATTTATTAATACAGAGAGGAGGAAAAAGGCTACATTTAATTAATGAAATATCCAAAATTGATAATCAGTATTCTACTTCTCCTTCACCAGAACTCTATTAGGAAAAAATTGGTCTGCAGACACAATATAATTTATTTCAACTAGCCCTGCAGAACAGCTTATTCTTAGATCTCGGGGTTATTTTTATGAGCATGGTGATAAAGTTAGCCGATTTTTAGACCACCAACTTAAATCTAGATCATCAGCACAATATATTTCTGAAATTGCAAATGATTAAGAAGAATTAACAACTGACCCCCTCAAATCAAAAACATATTTACAAACTTTTGCTCTAATCTTTATTCATCTGAAGCATCTACGGACCCATTAAAACTGATAGCGTTTTTAAATAAAACATATACTCCCAGCATTTTATTAGATCATAAAAAAGACATAGACCGCCCCCTTCAGTTGCATGAAATATCTGAGGCCATATCAGCATTACAGAGTGGCAAGACCCCGGGCCCTGATGGCTTTCCCATCGAACTATAAGAAGACTTGTCTCTCATGTTTTGGATGTGCCCTAAGCTTACTCCTTACTGGTCAACTATGGACCAACAACTTTGAGGAATGATTCAATCACCTTGTTGAATCATCTGAATAGAAATGAAGCAGTTCTGAAGGCAAAGGTGTCCTAAAACTGGTACTAGCAAAGTGTTCTCAATAATATGGCTTGAGAGTTTACACCAGTGGTCACCAAACTTGTTTTTGGGGGGCCAGTGTCCTGTAGATTTTAGCTCCAACCCTAATCAAACACACCTGAACAAGCTAATCAAGGTCTTACTAGGTGTACTTGAAACATCCAGGCAGGTGTGTTGAGGCAAGTTGGAGCTAAATCCTGCTAAATCCTTACACCATTTAAAACATTCTATCTCATTTTCTTTGGACATCTATTCTCAGTGGGTCTTGTAAAGCAAAGCCCAGATATCTCAAGCCTTTCATGAATGGCCACTGTACTGTTGTCTGTTAAAGCTGCACATTTTACAGTGACCTTTCATTGTGGCCAACCTATGGCACACCTGTGCAATAATCATGTCGTCTAATAAGTATGATGATGTGCCACACCTGAGTGGTCGATGGATTATATTGACAAAGAAGAAGTGCTCACAAATTCCAACAAATGTGTGAACAATATTTGAGAGCAATAGGCTTTTTGTGTACTAAGAAAACATTTTAGATCTTTGTTGAACTCATGAAAAATGGGAGCAAAAATAAAAGTGTTGCATTTATCGATAAACCTCAATACATTATAAAACATTGACATCAATATTTGTTTGCTCACCCCGTTCTCGGCTTTCTGGCATATGTTCACTTTTAGTAGAAATTCATTGTAATTGTTTATAAATTAGATCTCATACCTATTTTAAATAGAGCACCTTTTGAATGCGCCTGAATGACAGAATCACATTATGGATGTGCATCTTACCAATCTGGGCAACTGTGTGATGATAACATCAAGAATATGGATCAAAAGCTTTGAGGAATGATTCAATCACCTCTTTGAATCAGCTGAATAAAATTTAAGCAGGTCTAAATTCTAAAGTGTCCTAAAACTGGTACTAGCAAAATGGCTAGTGAATGTATACCATTTTAAACCCTTTTTGACATTTACTTTGGACATCGATTCTCAGTGGGTCTTGTAAAGCAAAGCCCAGAGATCTCAAGCCTCTGTGAATGGCCACTGCACTGTGCGTTAATCAGAATCAGACATCAAACCTGCTCACTGGTCTGTGGTTTGAAACCAAAGAGAGAGATCGATGGGAAAACATATTCTAGATCCATCTTCGTCATGTGGTATTGTTGACTTTGAGCATCTTCATCATGTGTCCGCAGCGAGCCGAGGGAGAGGACTGTGTGCTCCACTAAGCTCTGATGTGTGGTTGTGAAATATCTGTGAACTTGTGTATCTGTAGAGCTGAGATAAAGCCGTCTGTTGTTGTTTCCCACAGGTCCATACAGGAACACGGAGAAATGAAGATTGAGCAGAGGATAGATGAGGTTTGTTTGCATAAGCTGTTCAAGCCGTTCGTTTTTTTTTTTTTTTTTGGTACACTCTTCACGTTTAAATTTTTGCCTTTTTAGTTCAGGTTTTCTCATGTCAGTGTCAACACCGAAGTCATTTTCAATATAAACCATATGTATCTAACAGCTGAAATCCACACTTTGAGCTGTTGGGAGGCCTTACGCAGCTACCCAAGAGCGCAATATAATTAAGATTTTAATTACTCATGCCTTTAAAAGCAATTAAGTTTCTTAGTCAGGGGGCAATTAACAAGCTGAGTTGTGCTCTGCCTGGAAACACCAAATACTTGTTCTCTACTGTTGATGCTGTCCTGATTACATGTTTCTTTATTGTTTTAAATTGGTCCATTTCAGTTATTTTAATTCGTTGTGGCATTGCTGTTTTGAACAGACAATAAAGCCTTTTTTAAAGGCTTGCCTGTCTCGTTCACACATAGTACGCACACAAACACCTTCACAAACAGACTAGACTTTTATTCTTCATCAGGGTGTCCACGGGATCTTAAAGTCTTAAAATATCCTAAATTTTAAAAAGAAAATTTTAGGCTTTAAAAAGTTAATTAAATATAGTGCTGTAGGTCTTAAATCGTTTTAAACCGGTCTTAATTTTCCTATGTACAAGTAAAGCTACCCTATCAGGCTGACACCCTATCATCAATCTTAACTTTTTTGTTTATATTCAAGTTTTTATTGCAAAAAGATACAATTCACAACCGCTGTTAGGCATTTTTACAGTAAATTCTCCTAATTAAATTCCCTTATCAGGGAAAGAAACCTTTACATGATCTTCCATTAATACAAAAATAATTTACAGAAGTAACCGGGCCAGTAGAAAAAAATCCTTAGTGTTTAGCCTAAAGTCTAAAGTAAAAATTTAAAGCTGTAAAGTTTAATTTCAAACGGTTTATGTTAATAAATCTCATGTAAAATGGCATTCAAACTCACATTGTTAGCATTTAACACTGAATAAAGCACATATGGTGTACCTGAGGTGATCATTGTCAGTGTATCCTGTTGTTCAGCTGCAAGAAGTAGAAGCCATTTCTAAAATATAAATTTCAGGTGCTGGTTAGACCAAAAACTCCTTTTAATATAATATGGAAAGTATTCTTTCCATCACCTGCCATTGCTTTTATTTAGAACAGGGTTCAAATCAGCCTTAAGGCTCGACAGTTAGGCACACTTCTGTTGATGTCAATCTGGCAACCTGCGCTTGCATGTGTTTTAAACCAGGCATGCAATACCTAGTTCAACCACTGGGTGCCAAACTTACATACTGCACCTTTAAATGTTTGATAACCTAAAAAAAAATCTCAATTAGAATGATACATTAGATATTTTTCTGTGAACTCTTTTTATGCAGAATCTTTTCAATGGCTCTGACTTGGTAAGACTGGTCAGAAATCTGGGCAAAAAAATATGTGCAGTGCATCCAAGATTTACTGAGCTTTTTGTAAAAAAAAAAAAAAAATCTAAACTTGAATACATGAACGATTAAAAAAAAAAAAACCAGACTGTATCTTGAAATCAGAGAATCATGAAGACATGAGTCAGTAATAAAACACCCAGAACACCCTAGAAAACACATAGTGACTGTGTAGTGTAGATTGCTATGCTTTCTTGTTTATTTTTTTGTTTTTTATTGCCCAAGTTCATATGCATGCCTTGTTTTAAATTTAAATGGACTCATGCTGATTTGTGTGCACATCCATTCACATTAAAAGGCAGAGCCATAACTGTGATCTCTATCATCTTATTACAGATCCCAAATGTCTGCTTATCTCCTGAAAAAGCTCATTAGAATCCACATTTCCCATATCTGACTGACCTTACGGTTCAAAGTGTGTCAGCACGTACTGAGGCTTTTTTGTCAGCATTTGTGATAGCTTTTAGAAACGTTGTGACATTTATACCCCTGCCTTATGTTTGATATTTCATTAAAAGAGGGGGTACAGTTTGGAAATGTTATTTGACACCTATCTGAACTTTCCATGTTCTGAGGCAAATGCCTTCCATTTCAGCTGTCTTTAAAAATGTTAATGAACTTAAAATAGAATATGAACGTGACTAATGGTAAGGGTTTGTTTTAAAATCATTAAACATAATCAGACAAGTACATCTTTGACAGTGTAGCACAGATGTCAAACTCAGTTCCTGGAGAGCCACAGCTCTGCACAGTTTAGTTCCAACCCTAATTAAACACACCTGATCAAACTAATTGAGTACTTCCAGCTTGTCTGAAACCTACAGGTAAGTGTGTTGGAGCAGAGTTGGAACTAGACTGTGAAGGGCTGCAGCCCTCCAGGAACTGAGTTTGACACCCCTGTAATACAGTATCAGTACTTAATTACCCCCTCCCTCCCTCACCAAGGTAATCCCAGGTTATACTATCCCCTCCCTCCTTCCCAAAGCAATTCCAGCTATCCCTTCCTTACCTCCCTCCCTCCCTCCTTCCCTCTCAAGGCAATCCCAGGTAATCCCCTCCCTCCCTCGCAAGGCAATCCCAGGTGTCCTCTCCCTCCCTTCCTCCCTCACTTTCTCCCAAGGCAATACCAGGTATCCCTTCCTTCCCTCCCAAGGCAATCCTAGATATCCTAAAGCAATCTCAAGGCAATCCCTGGCATGCCAAAAGATATAGTTCCTCCAGCTTCCGGCCTCCTTCTATTAGGACAATACCAAAACACCTACCCAAGTAGCCATTCAGGAGTCATCCGAAACAGATGTCGATGCCATCTCAATTGGCTTCTTTCGATGTGAAGGAGCAGTGGCTATCTGAGCTTCTCCAAGCTTTAGTTTATTCGTGGGATGGTTTTCACCTTACCTGAAGTTTATTTGAACACGACCAGTAAACAGAATTGAGACAAATTCTGCATGTTTCCCACAAATCTAATGTTTTTTACTTATGTGAAAACTTCTTACCACATTTGGTGTAAACCCAATATAAGAGTATGCCTTGCCACCCTGCGACGGAAGCTCATTTCAGCCACTTGCAAGATCCCAAAGCTCATGACCATAGGTCAGGGAAGGAATAAAGATTGACTATAAAATCAAGAGCTTTGCTTTTTGACTGCTTTTGAGCTTCTTTACCTCAATAGACTACCACTTTGCTGCTGCCGCTACACCAATCCATGTATCAATCTCACATTCTATCCTTCATTCACTTCCCCAAGATACTTGAACTTCTCCACTTAATGGGCAAGGATTCTCCTGTAACCTGGAGATAAATAAATGCATTGCGCAAAAATCTGAATCAGCACAGCTGTTTTCAACTTAATATTACAGGTTTAGTGCCAAGTCAGCATGTTATAAATTATATGCGTAACCTTTTAAGGTATTCATTTGAGGAAAACACTCATTTTAAATTTGTGAGCTTAAGATAATTAATAAAAAAAAACATTTATTAAGTTATTGTTTAAGCTATTCAAAACGTATACAATTCACAGCTGTTCTCAAAACATGTGAAATCACCAGAAGCACAATTACACATGTTAAATGCTGTAGTCAGACCTGCAGCCTTATTACTGGCTTAATTAAAGAATGACTAATGATTAAAGTAGTCATTCATAACCCAAAACCTACTTCTGTTACAAACCTGTTTAATTTTCTTCTTTCACCAAACCTTGCAACAGCTCTTGGATCTATCTATAGATCAGTTTGTGGTTTTAAAGTTCTTGTTAGATCTTGAACTAGTTCTTGTTTTTTTTTTTTTAAAGAGCCTAAAGTTTCCTAATCATTCCTGGGTAATTAATGCCTTTCTACTTTTTACAAATATTTTCTATTTTCATATCAGTCATAAATACCAAGCCAATCACAAATAATTACATTACAATATTTAGAGCTTGTCCATTTTCACATTAACTTCCATTGTGTAGATGCTCAAGTACATTAAACAGCACAAATATTTTTGTCATGATAGATTAATAGATTGACCTGGTATACTTCAAGCAGACTTCTTTTTTTGTTTTGTTTTTTTCATTTGAGGGCAAAAAGAAGTTTGTAAAGCTGAGTGATGGTATACTGTTTTCGAACCTTCTGACACCCCCACCCTGCAGTAGGGAGGGTTGTAAATGTCATGCTGTTTGAGTGTAGCTTACTCCTTTACACAACAACAATGGCGGCCTTGAGAGAAAAACATTTTCATTAAAGTCATATAGGCTTCTTTTGCCTGTTGCACAACAAGCGATACCACACTCTTTTTAAATATGATACAATGGTGGCATCTGAGAGATAAAAACAGCATTGTAACCTTGTACTGTTATTTACTTTAAATACTATTTGTTTTTTATTTTGCTTTATTTCATTTGTTGGTTGTGAACACCATAAAGGTGTGGTAAATTAGACATCAGTACATCCTCCTTCCCTCCTGCAGATTTCATTTGCAACCCTGATTAAACACGCTTACCTGTTATTATCAAGTGCTGCTTCAGGTCCTAATTAATTGGCTTAGTTGTGTTTGATCAGGGTTGAAGCTAAACTCTGTAGGTAAAAAGATTTCCATTAACAGGCTTGAGGGTCTCTGTTTTAAGTGGAATTATTTTTATACCTGTGAAAAGATGTTAAGTGAAGAAAGTTTATAATAATAAGGTTTGTCCACACAACTGTGAAATGTGGTATACCATTGAATTTGTTGTTATTTTACGGTTAATCTAAGTTCATTTTAGTTTATTTAATTGCAGGTTCATTTTTAAGCATTTACGGTGCATCAGGAAAGTATTCAAGTATTCAGTGCTTCAGTTTTTCCACATTTTTTTATGTTCCTTATTCCAAAATGGATTAAATTCATTCATTTCCTCAAAAATCTACACACAATACCCCATAATGACAATATGAAAAAAAAGATTTTTTGAAATTTGTTGCAAATTTATTACAAATAAAAAACAGTGCATGTCAAAGCACAAACCAAGCATGAAGACAAAGGAATTGTCTGTAGACCTCCGAGACAGGATTGTCTCATGGCACAAGGCTGGGGAAGGTTACAACAAAATTTCTGCTGCTCTGAAAGTTCCAATGAGCACAGTGGCCTCCATCATCCGTAAGTGGAAGATGTTTGGAACCACCAGGACTCTTCCTAGAGCTGGCCATCTATCTAAGCTGACTGATTGGGGGAGAAGGGCCTTAGTCAGGGAGGTGATCAATAGTTCTTCTTCTGAGGTAATCAGTGTTCTTCTGTGGAGAGAGGAGAACCTTACAGAAGGACAACCATCTGTGCAGCAATCCACCAATCAGGCTTGTATGGTAGAGTGGCCAGATGGAAGCCACTCCCTGTCTGGAACAAGCCAAAAGGCATCTGAAGGACTCTCAGACCATAAGAAACAAACTTCTCTGGTCTGATGAGACTACCAGGCGTTACGTTTGGAGAAAAGCAGGCACCGCTCATCACCAGGCTAATACCATCCTTACATTGAAGCATGGTGGTGGCAGCATCATGCTGTGGGGATGTTTTTCAGCAGCAGGAACTGGAAGACTAGTCAGGATAGAGGGAAAGATGAATGCAGCAATGTACAGAGACATCCTGAATGAAAACATGCTTCAGAGTGCTCTTAACCTCAGACTGGGGCGACAGTTCATCTTCCAGCAGGACAATGACCCAAAGCACATCCTGCCAAAATATCAATGGAGTGGCTTCACAACAACTCTGTGAATGTTCTTGAGTGGCCCAGCAAGAGCCCAGACCTAAATTATACTGAACATCTCTGGAGAAATCTGAAAATGGCTGTACACTGTCACTTCCCATCCATCCTGATAGAGCTTACTGATAGTGGTACCTGCAAAGAGGAATGGGCAAAAATTCCCAAAGACAGGTGTGCCAAGCTTGTGGCATCATATTCAAAAAGCCTTGAGGCTGTAATTGCTGCTGAAGGTGCATCAACAAAGTGTTGAGCAAAGGCTGTGAATACTAATGTACATGTGATTTTTCAGGTATTTGATTTTTAATAAATTTGCAACAATTTAGAAAAATCTTTTTTCACATTGTCATTATGGGGTATTGTGTGTAGAATTTTGAGGAAATAAATAAATTTAATCCATTTTGGAATAAGGCTATAACATAAAAAATGTGGAAAAAATGAAGCGCTATAAATACTTTCTGGATGCACTGTACATTTATTTATTATTCAAACCTTTTCCTTTTAATAACTACCAATTTAAATAACTATTGTTACACTGAAATAAAATGACTTCTACCGTGAAACTGTGATTTTTTTGGTCACAGCCACCCCACTAAACACAAAGAATGTACTTTTTTTCTATAAGGTGTGCAAATCTACCAAGTAGAAACACCAATGCATCACTGCTGACTAGTTGAGGGTCCATCACTGAAAATTCCATCTTCATACTAGATGGAAACAGGGTAATTATCTATCTTTACTTTCGACCTGTCTTGTTTTAACCGTCATGTCTCACTCTGCTCCTCACAGGCAGTGGGACCTCTCAGGGAGAAGATACGGGAACTCGAGCTTAGGTATGTTTTTCTTTTTTGTCAAATAAAAAACAACTGCACTGTGCTAGATTTGTCTTGCTGTGCTTTTATAACACCATGGTATTTAACATTACAAATGATTTTAACATGATGTACATTCATTTAAATTTGACTGAATACACCTGGCATATTTGAATTAGGCAGCTGATAAGCAAGTAAGGGTGCTTTCACACCTGTAGATTGATTGTTTTGTAAATTATTTTAAAACGAGGATTAAACTTGTTCACTTTGTGCATCATATTGTATTGCTTTCTCACTACAAACGATTCGCTCAAGAGTTCGTTTCAATCAAGCTGAGACCACCTCATTCAGGCGATCTCTGGATTCACATGCCAAATGAACCATGCTAACCGGGGAAAGAGCCAGGTTCCGAAACAAACGTCTAGGTGTGACAGCACCCTAAGGGAATGGAACATTCAGTCTGGGGAAGTGTACAGAGCACTGAATGGCAAAGATGTTGGATGCTGAAGCATGGTTTTGTATAACACTTTGATTAGCATTAAAAAATTGCACAGCCATCTTTCGTCAATTCCAAGTCATTTTTGTCTGATGAGATGTGAAGTCTCTGCGGATCGTGTCTGTCTCTTTCTCTTTTCTCTGCTTCTACTCAGACAGACCTAAAGGAGATTATTTGATCATGTTTGATTGGCCGTGGGTCTTGCTAACTCCAGCACTGATATCACATCAGAGCAAATGACCTGTTTTAGAGTGTGCATCAAAGAGGTTCAAGTGTCAGGGCAGCAGTTTGAAATCAATATTGTTTCTTCTAAAATATAAATTTTTCGATTGTTTGTTTCAAGATGATAAACATTAATTTTTGTCACAGGGTACCATCATATTCACATTCCTGTATCCTGGTTTATCTGTAATCAGGTTCTTATTTCAGGGCCTCCAATTTCCTCAAGTTCTTTTAACTTGACACAGCATCTAAAACACAACAGTTATCCTGTAAAATGTCACTGCGTAGGTTAGCTAAGCCTCATGAGATGCACAAAGGCAAGCAAACAAAGACAAAAGTCTCCTGATCACTCCAGTTTACATGCTTTCCGTCTTTTAATATTTAATACCTTTTTCTCGCCGCACTTCTCGTTACTGACATGACATGAACCTCGCTGCTCTGTTTTTGATTGGTTCTCTGTTGCCAAGCGTCCAGCAGCAATTTCTGTCTTGAAAACAGACTGGACCATGACATTGCTATGTTGTATCAAATGAAAACTCTTAAACCGAAGCCGAATGTAAGCCCTGGCTTGCACTGATCTGACAGTGGAAATACAGCTTTTGGTTGTCCACTGTCTAGTTTGACCCTCAATGGCTGAAGTTGTAGCTAAAGCATGAAATATGTGTTTATGTGTTGTTGACATGAAAGCAAGTCAACTCAATGCATTTCCAATGGTATTCTAACTGTTTACAAGCACTAGAGCTTCCAGAGTTCAGATTTTGATATGGCAATGGCTGTTTGGTTTCCAATATGCACCGTTAAATGGTAGACCATTCACAACAGGCTAAATTACCCACCCAAGGGAGTACACTTGAAAATAGGAATTTAGATAAGACTTTTTTTTTCTGAAAATTAAGGTGTTTTTTTAATGTAAATCTAATCGTTAAAAAATCTTTTTATTGTAAAACATAAGTTAAGTGCATACAAAAAATATACTCACTGGCCACTTTATTAGGTCCAACTGCTTGTTAACGCAAATTTCTAATCGGCCAATCACATGGCAGCCACTTAATGCATTTAGGCATGTAGACATGGTCAAGACGATTTGCTGCAGTTCAAACCGAGCATCAGAATGAGGAAGAAAGGTGATTTAAGTAACTTTGAACGTGACATGGTGATTGGTGCAAGACAGGCAGATCTCAGCATTTCAGAACCCGCTGATCTACTGGGATAGAAAGGCAACAGTAACTCAAATTACCGCTCATTACAACCGAGGTATGCAGAAGAACATCTGTAATTGCACAACTTGTTGAACCCTGAGGCGGATGGGCTACAGCAGCATGGTCAGAATTTGGTGTCAACAACATGAAAGCATGGATCCATCTTGTCTTGTATCAACCGTTCATGCTGCTGCTGCTGCTGCTGGTGGTGTAATGGTGTGGAGGATATTTTCTTGACACACTTTAGGCTCATTAGTACCAATTGAGCATTGTGTCAATGCCATAGCCTACCTGAGTATTGTTCCTGACCATGTCCATCTCTTTATGACCACAGTGTACCCATCTTCTGATGGCTACATCCAGCGGTATAACACGCCATGTCATAAAGCGCGAATCATCTCAGACTGATTTCTTGAACATGACAATGAGTTCACTGTACTCAAATGGCCTCCACAGTCATCAGAACTCAATCCAATAGAGCGCCTTTAGGATGTGGTGGAACAGGAGATTCACATCATGGATGTGCAGTTGACTAATCTGCAGCAGCTGCATGATGCTATCATGTCAATATGTTCCAGTATATTCCAGTACTTTGCTGAATCTATGCCAAGAAGGATTAAGGCAGTTCTAAATGCAAAAGGGGTCCAACCCAGTACTTGGAACGTGTACCTAATAACGTGGCCAGTGAGTTTATATGTATAACATGAGATCAGGTTTTCTTAAGAATAAGCCTGTGTCCTCAAATATAGGAATTGAAATTGAAATCAGTGAGGAAGTTATCTGCACGTCTAGACACCTAGAGAGCAGGAGTTATGCTCTATCTACAATTCCACTTGTCATTTCTTCATGTCTGAGCTGAGAAACTCCAAAATAATTGGATGAGAGAATCACAAACGCAAATCCATCCATCTGGATTGTTGACTTGATTTTGAGTTTTGTGTGCTCAGTTACTGACATATTCAATACCGCCAAGTGGATTTGTGCTGTCAAGAGCTGAAAGCATGACTAGGAGATTTGAATGTTTTAAATCTGTGCATTTTCTATCAGCATTGGCTTCTTTTTAACGTGTTGTTGACACGCATAAATGCTAATTTAGGATTTTCTTTCACTTCACAGTTTTACCCAGAAGTACCCACCAGTGAAATTCTTATCCGAGAAGGACAGAAAGAGGATTTTGGTAAGTTCTTCAGCATTCTCAAGTGTCCAAATCTGCCTTTTTTTTCAGGAATACAAGTACATCTGTTTGCTAAATATTTATATTGTCGCTCAGAATTTATTAAATTACAGGTATTCATAATAGCTAATTGCTGAATCATTGTTAATTTTCCCCCTTTTTAATAGATTGACTTTTTTTCTCCTCCATTTTAAATGTTATTAAATAAAATCTCCTGCATTTATGAGGTATCAGAATTAAGCATGACAAATTTGGCCACTTTAAAGTAAACACATTTATTTCAGAGGGTGTTTCTCAGTAGGCTGCATTGCTTGCAGATAATTGAGTGAAGCTGTCTTACAACAGGGAGTAAAAGCACGGCTCAGTTATTTTCTGATTTAGTGATTGACTCCCACAGTAGAGCCTTATTAAAATGTCCACAAATTTAAGTAAATAAAAATAATTTATGATTACTTAACTCAATAATGCTGGCTTGTAAAATGATCACGCAGTCTTTCCCCTGCTAGATCACCGGTGGGGCAGGATTCGTGGGCTCCCACCTCACTGATAAGCTGATGATGGATGGTCATGAGGTGACTGTGGTGGATAATTTCTTCACCGGCCGCAAGCGCAACGTAGAGCACTGGATTGGCCATGAGAACTTCGAGCTCATCAACCATGATGTGGTGGAGCCGCTCTATATTGAAGGTGATTGCCAAATATTCCAAAAATGCTAGAGCGAATCTCTATGCCAAGATTATTGAATCCAGTTTCTCATTCAGATCCCGTCAGAAGAGATCCGTTTTTTCTATTTTTAAAGCTGGTATCTTCAAGCTAGCAGAGTTCTGTCTGATATCTAAAACCAATTAAACTTAATACCAATATACAAATATAAATTGGTAGTTAACCAAATACCAAATTGGTTAACAAACCCCTACACTACCTGACAAAAGTCTTGTCGTTGATCCCAGTTGTAAGAGCAACAATAACTTGACTTATATTTGATCATTTAAAAAGTGGCAGTAGGTAGGCTTTTCTGATGAATCATCAATCACTGCATCCCAATCATCACAAATACCAAGATTCTCACAGAAATCAGTCAAGTTCATGCATGCGAGACATCTGCAGAGTGGATGGCAACATCAACAGCCTGAGGCATTAAAACATTTGTGCTTCCCCATACATTACAAACTACAGGAGAGGGCAAATTCTTCAGCAGGATAGCGCTCCTTCTCATGCATACCTTAAAAAAGGTCAAGGTGCTTCAGGATTGGCCAGCCCAGTCACCAGACATGAACATAATTGAGCATGTCTGGTAAGATGGAGGAGAAGGCTGAAGATGAATCCAAAGAATCTTGTTGAACTCTGGGAGTCCTGCAAGAACGCTTTCTTTGCCATTCCAGATGACTTGATTAATAAGTTATTTGAGTGAATAATAATTCTTTTTCCACTGCACCATAACTTTATGTTCTATAGAGCTTTTTCTTAGAACACAAAATTACCCATTATTCTTTGCGTGTATGTGTAAGGGGGATGCTAAGAATGTTGTCGCATACGGAAAGCTTTGAAACGATGGTTTTAATCTATTTTACTTGCTATTAATGTCTTTGAACTAATACTGCTGTTGATCAGCGCCACCTCCTGGACCGATCATTTAAAAAATACGATCTAAAGGGAAAGAAAAACAACATTTTGCGAGTCATTTACCATTACCATTACCGTCCTTTGTGCTGTTCTATGTGCCTTTTAAATGAAGCATCACCATCGCTAAAGTGAACATTTTTCTTTTTTTTTTTTTTCAAAATAAATACCCAACCCAAACAAATGTAAATCAGCAAAATGTTCGACACACACTTTGTTTGTACTGTCCCACTAACACATTGATTGAAAGACTGGCACAAAGTGAAAATAGTGGTATTTTGAAATGACAGAAAAACACATACCATGGTAAATAGTACACCATACAAAAAACTAAATGAAACATAAACGGCTCCTGATTAGAATCAACATGCAAATCAGCCAGCAGAGTGTCAGTAACGTACTTTTATTTTTTGAAAATTGCATGGCTTCGTTACATACCTGTTAAGTTTCAGGCCAGTTATATGGTTTGCTCTATAATGCAGTGATATATTGCGTGTGTGCATGCATTGAAGAGCTGCTGAGTACAGTATAACAGCTGACAGGTCGACAACAGTGATGTTGTATTTTAGCATCTGATCTGACGGCAGACACTGAATTAGGAGAACGTTTTTCTCGCATACTTGAACCGCATCTGACAGAAGTAAAACGACTTTAACACACACCTTTCAAAATCAAAGTTGTGGATAATAAAAACACTCCCTTAGCCACTCAAAACGGTATTGAAAACCATTTACTGATCAATATTAACCAGTTGTAAATGCTGCAAAAAGAAGTTCTTAGCATCCTACCGGAAGACGCTGGTCGCTGGTCCTCCATGCAGCTACGAAGAAAAAGGTTTATACTGTACATTACTTCTGTAAGTGACAAGACTTATGTCTTAGCAAAGTCAGACCTTACTGTCCTAATTAAATAATTAAGAATCAAGGCATGATCATATTTTATTTTGGTAAAATAAGCATAATCTAGGCCTTTCATATAAGCCACTTCTGATACCAAATGACTAGAAATCAAGTTATTATTTGTTGTTCCTAAAACTTGCATAAGCGACAAGACTTTTTTAGGTAGTGTGTGTATATATATATATATATATATATATATATATATATATATATATATAAAAAATATTATTATTATTATTATTATTATTATTTTATTTATTTTTTTCTAAGCTGTATTAAAATAATTGCCATTATTTATTATTGTTGTTGCAGTCGTATAAGAAATTCAAATCTGACTGATTTCTTTCCTGTCTATAAGCAAAATTGAAAGCTGTAGCTTGATAAATGTTTCTAATTCTGGGCTTTGAATGTCTGTTGTCATACAGCCAATAAATGTGAGTTACTAGACCACCTGCAAAGGTGCGTATCTCACTTTGCTAAGCAGAACAGCAAGCTGAATACTGATTATGTTGTTTTTGAAAGATGTGTCTGAAGTAATGCTGTTTTCTCTATCAGAAAGTTTTGTTTTTGTTAGCAGGAAGTTGCTAAGCAACAGAGGAATGCATATTTAGAGGCAAGGGAATAAGTAGTGGACACTGAAATGCCTGCGGTCAATTTGACCTCTATGGTAATTAATGGTAGAAATTCTCAGAACTCTTTTGGGTTTCTCATTTTAATAAAATGTTAGAAATATACATACATTTAGGAAAAGTCAGGTTGTTATAGTTTTATGTTTTTTTTTAACAAAAATAATTAAACCTTGGTAGTTAAAGCAATATTTTTGAATAATGTAAAATAAATAATGTAAAGGGATTGAGTCTCTTCAGAAAACTTTAAATCTCAGTTCATGAGGGTTTTTGTTTTTCGATCTTATGAACAGTTTGAATCGTCAATGTTCAGGGGGAATATGCTTTAAATAGAGGAACAGAAATCTCAAAGATTTGATCAAATAACTTGTAAAGATGAATGAATGGTTTGGAGGGACACAAGGATGATGAGAGATGGCAGAATTGTAACCATTCTTTAAATGAAAGACCTCTATCACCCTGAGAGTTTGGCAGATTAAGATAAAGAAGACTGGAAAGCAAGAGACGAAGTGATTAGTTGTTCAGACTTCATGCTTTTTTTCCCAGAACTTTGTTCAGACTTCATCTGTCCAGCACAAATCCAATAAATGTCATGTCATGTCAAGTGCAATGAAAAATTACTTCGTCACAGCAGTGTCATTTGAAGTAAAACAAACAAAACAAAAACAAAGTGGAGACATTCCTTAATGTTTGAAGAAAAATATCCTGAAATTGGATAGATTAGAACATTAGATGAAACAAAGAGCCAAACAAATAAATCTACATTAGATAAAACAAAAATCCCAATAACAAGAAATAATGGATAATAAAAATATAAAACATTGTTTATAAAAACATTAATTATAAAAAGAAGAGATGATAGAAAGATAACTATAACTGCATGAAAGTTAGAAAAAGTAGATTTGTAGCAAGTTAAATACAAAAATGTGAACACCAGAAACTGATAAATTCACTCAAACGCAATTCACAGAGGGATCAGGGCTGCTAGTGTCTATTAAATTCACTGGCTAATTGCAAGGTCTTTCTAGAAAGAAAGGGAGTGTTCTAAAGCAAATTGTTCTGGGAACTGCAATGACTCTTAAAGACAGAGGGAAATGATTTAAACTCATCTTACTTTTTGTAAGATTCTGAAGTTTTGAAAGTTCAAGAGGTGGAAAGAAGCAAAACCAAAAATCAGTAAAAGGAGGCAGCTTCCATAAATTTGATTTGGTTTAAGGACAGTGACTGTCATTAGACAACAATAGATGCAAGAATGAAGTAAAGACAAGTTTAGAGGAGCACAGTTCATTCTTTAAGTTTAGTTATTACCTGGGAGAGTCTTGGAGTAGAGCTGATGCTCCACCACATCGAGAGAGACCAGTTGAGGTGGCTCGGGCATATGTTTCTGATACCTACTTAGAGAGGTGTTCCGGGCTTGTCCCACTGGAAAAAGTCCCCGGGTGAAGACCCAGGACATGCTGGAGAGACTATAGCGTCTTTCACACAGTGATACCGATAAATATCCGGAAAATCTCCGGAACGATTTTACCAGTGTATTCAAAAAAGCGCTGCTTACACAGGCAAGGACGTTATGGAATTTTTCCGGAAAAGACCATTCACACATCCATTGCAAAATACCAGAAATTCTGACATCATTAACCAGAAATGACCTCTAAATGGCTGCGCTTGTATTTGTAAACATTTGACTACGTTACAAACTCTGTGGATGGAAAAGTATTATGAACAACTTCGATGAAAACGTATAGAGGAACACTTTTTCATGTCGAGATCCACATAATATGTGTGTGTGCTGGTGCTCACTGGCTGCTTCACGTGCACACGCGTCAACAATGGTTTATCATAAGCGTTTTATTGATAATATTTTACATAGTTGGCATTAAGAAGGAACATAGAAACGTTATCTGACTAACATCTAGCTGCTAAATGTGTCTGGAAAAAAATATTCAAAGGCTTTTATTTTCATAAACCGCGTTGATGTGAATGCGTCTGAATGTTCTGATTGGCTGAAGTAGACGTCTCACGTCAGCGCGTTCTAAGCGGGAACGCGCTCTTTTCGGTAATTTTCCTTCTGCATTCACACACAGTGCAGCATTCCGGCAAATTACCGGTAATGTTACAACTTCTCTTTCTGGTATTTTTAAATAGGGTCTGTTCACACATACAGACCTTTCCGAAAAATTGAAAGGTCTGCATGTGTGAAAGGGGCAATTGTCTCTTGGCTTCTCCGG
Organism: Danio aesculapii; assembly: GCF_903798145.1. Classification (NCBI taxonomy): domain Eukaryota; kingdom Metazoa; phylum Chordata; class Actinopteri; order Cypriniformes; family Danionidae; genus Danio; species Danio aesculapii. The sequence goes on from NC_079443.1 coordinate 17,048,753, forward strand.
GAACACCTTGAAGTAAGTTCGGGGTTCTCTTCTGAGACTGCTGCTCCCGCAACCCCGACAAACAATAGACGATGAGATGAGATCCTGGCTCATCCTTTCTCTATAATGGTGTTGGATAGTGATTTTTGTCTTAACTTCCAAAGGCACAAAACATGTTGTTAAACTAACCCATACGCCATCAGGATGTTAGGACGCAGATAGATGTGTTTTTGTATTCTTTTGTTTTTGTATTAGAATTCTATTGAATTGGGGCACCACGGTGGCGCAGTGGGTAGCACAATCGCCTCACAGCAAGAAGGTCACTGGTTTGAGCCCCAGCTGGCATTTTTGTGTGGAGTTTGCATGTTCTTCCCATGTTCGTGTGGGTTTCCCCCACAAGTCCAAAAATATGTGGCATAGGTTAATTGGGTAAGCTCAAATTGTCCGTGGTGTATTTGTGTGAATGTGTGTGTGTGTGGATGTTTCCCAATGGTGGGTTGGGGCTGGAAGGGCATATGCTGCGTAAAACATATGCTGGATAAATTGGCGGTTCATTCCACTGTGGCGACCCCACATTAATAAAGGGACTAAGATGAAAAGAAAATAAACGAATGAATGAATTCTATTGAATTTTAAACTCCAATCACTGATTCTGGTGGTGACCTAATATACGTTATGCGCATCTGACATGACGTGTCATATAATACTATACATACCATATAATATACAGTATAATAATTTATATTAACGCCAAGCCAACTAATTTTCTTGTTCATCATCGTCTTCTGTGGTAAACTTCTGTGGTAAACTATGCATATATTCCCAGACCCTTCGATACAAATTCATCTTACTTCATACATTTTATATATCATTTGCACATAACGTGCATTCGGCCACCAAAAACAAGACAATCTTCAGCATATGGGTTAAGTTGGTGACAGATTTAGGGGTTGTTCCTGAAAGAGATACAGCTATGTCCAGAACTTAACGAGAATTACATTAATTGTATGATTGTGTATCTATGCCTTCCCCTCACAGTAATGTAAAACAGTAATTAAAGGGAAAATTATTTTTATTATTTGTTAAATTACCCATTAAATTGTATTTTATTACCGTCTACCCCTACCCCAACCTTAAGTCTACCTCTCTCAGTAATTAAAAAAATATTAATTATTGTTGCACAGTGTCACACAAGTTATGCTGTTTAATGTAGACCTAAACATTCTCGGATTTATGCGCCAAAATAAAAGTTTTATCCAACAGCCAGGGTAAAATTTTTAACTGTGACTGTTCTTCCGACAGAAAGATTTTTTACACTGAGCATTGCTTGAGGGTCAGCAAATTATGGGGTAATTTTCATTTTTGGGTGAACCATTCCCTTAATGGTGGGTTCCAGAGCAGATTTTTTGTGGCTACTGGCTGACAGTGGAAACAGTATGATTTTGCCTTTGCTGATGGAGGTCTGAGGATTTTGGTCCTGACCTGACAGTGTAAAAGCGGCTAGTAGGCTATCTGTTTGCGCCTCTTTGTCAGGTAGCATCTCACCTTCCAGGAGAGGTGACAGGATGGCTTGTCGAAAACAATTCCTGCTATGTCTGTAATGGAAAATCTCAGCTGCTGGCTTCAACCCCTGCTGAGTACGGGTGACACACTCAACTGTGAGATTAGCCACATTTACAGAAGGGGCCCGTTAAATTACAGTCGAAATTGCCTGATTTCTTTTCCATTCAATGTACCACAGTTATTCACAAGCAATCTAGTATTTATATTGAAAACTATGCACGTCAAAATATCATTACAACTCTATGATGTCACTTGCTGGAAACACTATGTAAACAGAAGCGTTATTCAGTGTGTGTCCAGATTTACAGCATTAGAGCAGATCATCACAATTTTTAGCTGTCAGCTCAAAACAGCATGGAGTAACAGCATCACATTTGCCAGTATTTGCTGGATTTCTTGTGTTGTTTTGCAGTGAATACAGCGGAGAAAATAAGTAATGATCCCGTCTTCTCAGAAAACATATTTCTAAAGGTGCTGTTGACGTTAACTTTTCACCAGATGTGGTAGCAACCAAAGAAATCTAAATATGCAAAAAAAAAAAAATCTAATTAGTTTACAAATGAAGTACAAATCAAAGTATTGAACACATGAAGAAAGGATGGTGTAGGAAGGCAGTGAAAGCCCAGACAGCAGCTGAAATCTCTCAGTAGTTCTTCAGCAACCCAATGATCCAAAACAGAGCCATTGAAGCTCTAAATGCTTTCAGAGAAATAAAATTAAGCTGTAGAATGGCCCAACCAATCACCTGAGTTGAATTCAATATAAAATACAGATATAAAATGTATCCAATATAAAAGATCAGATTTAATGGACGAGACCCACAGAACCATCAACATTTTTACACTACCTATTAACAATATAAAGCCTACTACGCCAAATGAATTGATACATAAATGACTCTAAATGATCAAAACTAACAGTGCTTAGTGATCAATACAACAGACATAGCCTTGTTCAAATAGACTGTGACTGAAAGTGCATTGTAATAATGACACATCTAAAGCAAGTCACACCACTGTGTAGTTTTTCTGACAACTTAATGTACACAAACACACCAAATAAGCGCTGTCTATATGTAAATATAATGTTATTTAATATAAAACAATACAGATGGCATGAGAGGAATTTGAACAGTTTCTGGCCAAAGGATATAAAGGATATTAAAAAAAAATCCCATCCTTCTCTAAATTTTGTACCATTGTACCATTTGTTTATTTTTTTCAGTTGAATTCAGTGATCACAGGACTGTTAAATTCTGGCTAAATTTTGCCTGTTTTTATATTCATTATAAGTCATGCAAATTCAGCTTCTTAGTCAGCAAATGTCAGGGAATTCGATCCTTGATGGCTTTTACAGTAAAGTTAAGGATGCACTGGAAAGATTGTCACAAACTTTTTAAATACTATGTTTCAACGTTTATTTGTAAAAATCATCAGACAGACATACTAGCTCTATTTTAATGATCTAGGTGCAATGTCTAAAGTGCATAGAGCAAAAGCATTAAGGACATGTCTAAATCCACCTTTGCTGTTTTTAATGATGAAAAAATAAACTGCACCCTGGCACATGGTCTAACATGATTGTGCTTATTCTCTTAACGAGTTATTGGTGTGGTTTAAGTGTAGTGTGCATTAAACCAATCAGAGTCACATCTCACATTCCCTTTAAGAGTCAGTTGCGTCACGCCAGGGCACATTTGCTATTTACATGGCGGACTTTGTAAGTGGAAAAACTGAATGCTTTACTAGAGAGGAAACAGAGTTAAATAGACCATCTGCAGTGCTAGGATAAAGAATGAGCCTCCTCCATTTAGCCTCTTTACTTTTACTCTTTACTCCTTTACGTTTGAGGATAAGGAAACTGTGTTGTATGTACTCCACTGAAGACATCCTTTAGCCTACATATTTAATTTCGTTAGTTAAACACAAAGATTTGTTTCAAAACTATTTCTAAATTCATTTCTAATTTCCATCAAACGAATAAATGAACGATAATTAACAAAGTGTGGTCAAAAAAAGAGTTATCCAAACACATGTCCTATTCTTATAAAGGTGGACAAATCTAAACTTGTTTTTATTAAAACAAATAAATATGCATGTAATAAATAATACTGCTAATAATAATAATTTACAAATGCATATTGTCATAAACTAAAAAAGCCCCCCCCCCCCCCTCCCCCGAGATGAAGGCAGGGAGGTAGGGGTTTTTATATTTATGTAGAAAATAATAATTTTTGTAAAATTTTAATCCTTTATTTTTTTTGCTGTACATCTTGTGCGTATTAAGCTATTTGTAAACATTTGGACCCATGAGTCCACAAAGGGGTGCAAATGGATTTGCTATTTAAACAACGTAGCGCAAAAACGTGAAATTATGTTGCGCTGGTCTGAAAATAGCAACAAATTGCACCAAACACATCTTTCGCCTTATTGCGCTGGGTGTATCATAGGGCCCAAAGACTTACCAATAGCATTGATTTATAAGAAAACATGTTTAAATGTACAGTTAATGTGAGGTTTCTGCTCAGCAGCAACATGGTCAACAGTTTAGCAAACTAAACATATAGTGTAGTTTTTAAGATTCACAAATTAAAAACTTTCATTAAGATGTTGACATTTATACCAAGTAACACAACACATTTGACATTTAAACTAGTAACTAAGGAAATGAATGTCTATATTGTGAACTTTTGGATTTAGATATGGCATTTAGGCTGAGATGTTAATAGCAATCTCTAATAGCAATAATAGTATACATTTTCAAGGTGTTTGTGGGACACTGAAAATGCTAAATAGATGTCACACTGTATTTAGTATAATAAATTCAGTCAAATTACTGTCACGTAAAGGTCAGTTAGTAAATAGTCTGTCAGTAGTCACTTTGGATCTAATCTCAGCCTACTGAGAGCATGTCTGGCTGCTTCCATGATTCAGGATGAACAGCTTTTTCAAAATCAGTTCTTCTGAGGATAAAAACTTGGAGTGTTTGCCGCGGAAACTGTGCAAGAGCTTCAAATGTTTAGCTTGAGGCACTTAAGCCTGGAACTCAAATAACACAATTGTCCTCAGGCACTTTTTGTGGATTTAGCTGTTTTTATTTGTGATGCTGATTCTTATTTCTTCTGTAGGGATAGACGTTTTGAGACTGATTGATTATCTGTCGGTGGCTTTTGAGTTGCCTCATTTTGGTCGATCTAGGGTTGGAATGACTAAACACTAAGTGTAAAATTCTATTTTCTTTTTAGTGTTTCGTCAATCCAAGCCGAGATCTACCAAAATGAGTCAACTCAAAAGCCACTGATAATCAGTCAGTATACGGTCAATATTTTTTTGATTCCAAATGAACATCGACAGTGTATTAAACAGGTGGCCATATTTGGTTCATTTACCAGCAGGTTCTTGGCCTAAAAAAGTTTGAAGACTCCTAGAGTGGACCTTAAGATTTTTGTTCCTCTTTGCCAACTAAATCATAGCACCAGCATGTCCCAGCTTTTTGATTTTTAATTCCTTTTCAGCCTCAGTCAGCTACTCATTTGACTCATCTCCTTCCTCGGCTCTTTTTAATTGATCTCTTCATATCAATGCATCTAGGTTGTGCAGCATGAATGAGAACTTGGCAGTTTATTCTGTTTGTTCCGCATCAATTATATTGACTTTCCTTTGCTTTGTCTGTGTGTTTGAAATCCTCTTTTTTTTACCGATACTCATCTTTCTGCATGTTGGCCTGATGAGAATTTTGATATTGTTGAACATGCTCTTTCTAGCTTATATTTGTATGTTTACCAAATAATTTTTTAAGCAGTACGAGAGACAAAAAGCTTAAATATAAGTCGCATTGCTCAAGTTTGTTTGGAAGAACACAATTTGCTAACATTGGTTTCTAATTATATATTCATAGTCTTGACTGTCTTTAGCCATAATACCCCCTCAGAACAATCATTTGCATTAAGAAGACAGCTCATTTGGTTGGGCATATGAATGGGCAGATGGTTGTCATGTATTTAGGCTGTTGCTTTGGATTAGCTTCATGGAAAATTCAGTATCTGTAATCTATGATCAGTTGGGTGATGTTTACATTGGTTTAAATAAAAATGTGTGTGTTTTCTTTCTGCCCAATCTGTTCTCGGACAAGTGGGATGGGGAAAGAGCCCAGTAAACAGTTCATTTCTCACTTTAACTCTTTTTGTTCTCTTCTTTTTTCAGTTGACCAGATATATCATTTGGCCTCGCCTGCATCGCCACCAAATTACATGTACAATCCAATCAAGACACTAAAAACAAATACTATTGGTACTCTCAACATGCTAGGTAAGTATCACCCAAGAATGCACATTCTTTTTTCATTTACTTACCCTCAACTTCAGAACACAAATTGAGTGTAAAGAAGTCAATGAAAAGTGCAGATAAAGTGTCATGGTTTGATGATGTTTTCTGCAGTGTGACTTTGAGTTTTTTACAGTTACATGAGAGAGCGGATGCAAATATTGATTAAATATTCCATTGTCAACATATTGTTTCTTCCCTGTGTTCATCACTCAATCAGCCAGTAATTTTCAGGCAGGATGATGAGTTTTGTGTACTGCATCTGAAAACATTGATATCAGGAAATTTCATGAAATGACAGCCCAGAGTCCTGAACTTAACCTTATTGAAATCTGATGTAAAATTCATGATGACAAAGTTATGGCTAAGAAACACACTAAAATCAGTTCTCTGCTGTGATGTTGGTCCGTTACAGTCACTTTCATAGTTCAGAGTGAGAGACTGGTAATGTCCTGTAATGTTAATTAGAAAGATCACATTATTTCTTATAAGAAAAGAAAAAAAGGAAGTCTTTGTAAATAGTATTAATCTATTTATTCTGAAACTGCATAGCAGATGTCAACTATTGGGCTAAAAGATGTTTAAAATATGACCAAATGTTTATGAACAAAATCCAACATAGTACATCCCTGATAAACATTTTTTTATTAAAATCTATTAGTAATTCCACTGGATGCTGTCTTGGAGTGGTTACTATTGCCATCCACCATTTGATTTGAAAAACTATGGAATGATCAGGAAAGACACTTTCATCATCTTGGATATCGCACAAAAATTGAGCTCCATGTTATCTTGTTTCTGAAAGTAAAGGAAGAAAATTAAGTTTGTATGTTGTATGTCCTTTGTTTTGATATTTTAGTTTTATTTTGTCACATGCTTTTCAAATTACTGAGCCTAATTGTGTAATTGAATTAATTAGGTCTGAGATTTTACCTCAGGATATATCACTGATAAGCATGCAAGATGTGGTGTTAACAATCTTTAATTACAGTATGTTTGAAGAGTATCAGCTAAACTGAACTTTTAACTGATTTGGAGCAATGTTTAAGCTGACACACAAACTAACAAGGCTATCAAGTACTCAGAAAATTACACCGCATGTGAAAAGACAGTTTAGTTCAGTTTGATATTTCACCTGTCATTTTTGAAAAGGTTAGACTGTTTCCACTGTGCATTTTTTGCGCACTCTTCAATGTCCATTGTCTGCAAGAAGCAGTTGCAAATGTACAATCTTCTTCTTCTTCTTCTTCTTCTTCTTACTGAGTTATCATTTCTCTGGCGACATGAAATTATTTATGTTCTTTCTCATGCCTGCAATTACATATAATTGCTTTTTCGGGTTATTATTAATGCCATATGGAATCTGTTCCACAAAATTGCAGTTCCACAAAATTGCAAAATTGCTGTCATTCATAAAATTCTTGTGTGTTTAGTAAAATATATTGATTTTGCATTAGGCTTCCAAGTTGGAATGAACTACTAAAGTGTACTCAGAAATAAACTATAAGAAGTATGTATACGATACATATTGACTGCTGTTTTCAGCGGCAGATTATGTTCCTTTTTAATACAGAATAATTATGGGAAAATGTTATTGATTAATAAATACTTTTGTTTGTTTCACAATGGTATGTTATCATCCACCTTAGTGTGCGGTTTGCAAGCAACTACATTTTGACATTTGTAAAACATTATCTGCTCTATAAGTAATTTTTTTTTTACAAAATTATAAACTGTTTAACACTTTTTACCTCTTAAGCTCACCTGGTACAGCAATCTCATTCCACAGTTAATTTAGTATAACCAATTAAACAGTGAGTTTTGCGCACTGCAAAATAGTAGAAACCGTTCCTTTAACTGAAAACATTGATATCAGGAAATTTCATGAAATGGCAGCCCAGAGTCCTGATCCTAACCTGATTGAAATCTGATGTAAAATCCTTGATGACAAAGTTATGGCTAAGAAACTCACTAAAATCAGTTCATGTATGATATGTATACGTTTTCCACCTCACCTGATTTATATCACCGCATTACCTTGTTAAACTGATAATTCAAATATTGACAGAACGCTTCAATTTTATTACTTACAAATTAGCACACACAGAAATAAAGCAACGTTTACATATCGTACTCATTAAATGCCTTACTCACGTGTAATCTGTAGGACAGTGCAATGGGTTTGCGGTGCGTCTTTTTGGCTCAGTACCATGTCTTCGATAGTGGTGATATTTTCAGGACGGGCAGTGCATGAACGACCACTCCCTACCATCACAAGATATAGTGATTCAGTGCCATAAATTTTCGCCAGCAAGTAATCCAGTCCACTTTTTGTCCAGTTTTTAGTCAGAAATTTGTGAAGAAAACAGGAAGCACTGTAGCCTTTCAGTTCTTGTAAACCTTTAATCAAACTCGTCTTCATTTAAAAACACCATTTTTCTTGTGCCTTATGCAGCTAAAAATAAGTATGTTATTGTTACGTCATCGCCAAGGAAAGTAAATAAAAGGATTATTCTAATGCACAGATCGCACTGTTATTCCTATAAAAAAATTTAGCCTTTTTTTTTTTTTTTTTTAGCAAACTTTCAGGAAACTTGTATCAAATCCCATGGCCATAGTGTGCAGTTAATGAATTATATTGTGCATTTTTGTAGCAGAATGGCTACCTGAATAGTTTTTTTTTTCCCAGAAAGTCAAACCACTCAATCATAATAATGAGAATTTAACACCTCAATTCAAGCATTAAGCTGTGAAAGCAGTGCATTGTTGCACATTATTTTCTTTCTCAGCTGATACACTGATATGGATGTCTTTACTTTTTACGCTGCAGTCTTTTTCTGATTGATGTCTGTTTGGTTGTTTGTGACTCACCCAATAGGAGTCATATTGATTGATGACTCAGTCTCTATCTGGTTAGATACAATTTTACAACTGATTTGCTCATCTTTCTCTCTGTCCACAGGATTGGCCAAGCGGGTTGGAGCTCGCCTGCTCCTTGCCTCCACGTCAGAAGTGTACGGAGGTATGCTTACCAATATCTCTATTCATATGTTTGTTTATTTATTGTTGTCAATATGACACTAAATATGTACATATTTATTGTATAGACCAGCTATCTTTCTTAACATGCTTAATTGTGTTCTAAATGGCACTGTGTACTTAACTATCTAGTAAATGAACTTCAAAAGGTTAATTTGTCATCAATCAATGGTGTCTGGGAGCCCTGTCCCCTCCACTATTTAATTAATGCTACCAGTTTTTTTTTATTCTGTTTGTGTTTTTGCGGTTTCACAAAAATGTAGGCTGAAGCATGTATTTCCAATGAGCCTGTATTGGTTTCATCAGATATTTCTAGCCAGGTTGTCTTAGCATTATAGTTACTGGCTGTAACACTCCGAATTGAATTCAAAGGCTAGAAAAGAAAGGTATGGTTTGCTTTAGAGTGCATGAGACTGTTATCGACAAACTCTTTGCATTTTCTTTTAGAATCTGAATTGTGGACAAAGGGATGTAGTTGAAACTGCTTTTAGGACCACAGGAGAAATAAATTATCCCGAAAGAAATTGAAATGTAATGGCCATGAAATAAGTCTGTTTGAAGAACAGAACCAGAAGACCCAACATGACCTCTTTATTCCACACCTGCAGACGCCTTTTGCCAATATCAAAATGCGTTTGTAAACATCCAGTTATTATTTACACTGATTACGAAACCGGCAACTATAATACTACTATGGCTACTATAATGAAGAAAATCCGCTCTAACTGTAAAACTAAATAAATTGCTAAATACTCGACACATGAAAGTGTAAAGTCTGTAGCCCACAACTGCCTTAAATGGAAAGTCATTGCGTATCATATTAAACAAACCATTTCCTATGGATTTTATGTAATTTTGCTTACTTGGATAATTGAATATTAATCAGATGATGTCATTGCGCTGCTGTGCCGTCAGCCAATCGTTGCATTGCTGATAATGAACGCAGAACGCAGCAGCACGCAGAACGCAGCAGCACGAGTCGTCTTTGATGAACCAAAAAGAGCACATGTCACTCCGCTACTCACCCGTTTGCACTGGCTGCCAGTTGCTGCTCGCATCAAATTCAAAGCTCTAATGTTTGCTTACAAAGCAACCTCTGGCTTTGCTCCTTCTTATCTGCTCTCACTTCTGCAGATTTATGTGCCCACCAGAAACTTGCGTTCTGTGAATGAGCGTCGCCTCATGGTTCCATCCCTAAGAGGGAAGAAATCACTTTCCCAAACTCTCGCATTCAATCTGCCCAGTTGGTGGAATGAACTCCCTAACTACATCAGAACAGCAGAGTCACTTGCTGTCTTCAAGAAACGACTAAAAACTATTTAGTCTCCACTTTCCTTCCTAATCTGTAACTGCCTCTCTGGCTATACCACTAACTGTATTCTCTCAAAATAAAAAAATAAATAAAATAAAAAAACCTTGCATTACTAATGCTTTGCTTCTTAGACTTTACACACCTGAAACTTGTCTATAGCACTTATTCACTGTTGCTCTTATAGTTGTGTAAATTGCTTCCTTGTCCTCATTTGTAAGTCGCTTTGGATAAAAGCGTCTGCTAAATGACTAAATGCAAATGTAAATGTAAAAGATCCAGAATCTGCCTAATCATCATAGATCATTTAAGCAAGGTACGAAGAACGGACCCCTGATCTCTTTATGTTTCAAAACACCGATTTCTTCACAACACATATAAAATACATTAAAAAACCCTTACAAATACCTTGGGAATGGTATAACAGATTTTATTTTTGCGGTTTTGATACCATGACTTTTTCAAACAAGGATAAACCTTGGAACAGTTATCGTCCCTTTCCTAAATGCAGTCGTTCTTATGTAGTTTTAATGGTTGGATAATCAACTCATTTGGGATACATGAATGAACACAGATCGTTATTATTCCACAGAGAAATATACATACTGTTAATTAGTTATGTGCAGTTAGCCGTTTGTTTGTTTTTTGTTTTTTAGCCTTTTAGCCTTTTTATTTGTAGGTTTTAAGTTTGTGATTACCATTCATTAGATGCAAGAAATGAGACTTTTGTCACGATAAAGTGACAAACTGTCTGGCTATTGATTGCCTTCAAATAGGATACAATCTACTATTCTTTATGACAATTGCTTTAAAGAGCCCCTATTATTGTTTTTTGAAAACATCCAGCTGAGGTTTAAATCTGAAAGTGCGGCATGTTTAAAACTATTGACTCAGAGTCAAATATATGAATTGCGTTGGGTTCAGATCTTTTGCTTGAACGCGTCAATATTTCTCAACTCGCGATCATCTGCTGTTTGACTTTGCTATGGCCACGATCAGCTGTTCCTACACACGTGTGGCATGGTCAGTTTTCAGAATAGTTCAACCTTGCCACTGTGTGGATTAATACTGAATGTGTGTCGCTGTTATTTTTTGGGGTTAGCATTAAGAGTAGAGTAATATGCTGGTGTTTAACTGCATTGCTTTAATGCATTCCTGCATTGGACTCTTACATACTCTGTGAGCTACTTTATAGCCGTGGTGGGCATTTCTCTCTGTCTCACACTGAACCAATCATAGCAGACTGGGTAATCGGACCAGTTACAGCGGATTACCCTCATGCAAAGGATTGGTTTGGGAACAAAAGAATCGCTGAACAAATCAGATGGGAGTTGTTGGGATAATTAAGTAAAAATAAAAGCATATTATAAGACAATGAATGTCTTTTGACCTTGCATGCATATCAGTCTGTTGTTGGAGACCCCCAAAACCAAAATATGTAAAATAGGGGCTCTTTAAAGCCAAGTCGTCTATTTCTAAATCGCTTTTTACAATACCGAATATGTCAAAGCTGCTTTATGCAGATACAGAGATGCTTTACAGAGTTGCATTAAGCAGTTCCACAGAAATTAAGGTTTTTTTTAGTAAGTTAGTTCGTTAGTCGGTTCAATGATTATTCAATTCAGTTCAATACAAATGTCAAATATTGAAGGATGTGATTCAGTTGTAATGTAGTTCTCCTGACCTTTTCTGAAGTTCTTCTCCTGAAGTTTTAAAGGACGCCTCTTTTTAATTTGCATAAAATCAATCATGCTCTAATTCTAGGTTTTGTCCCATTCTCGAGTTTCTATGTTCTTAATAAGCCAAGAACAATAAAATGCATTGAAAAGAAAAACTCCTTTACACTGAAGAGCAGTCTATTTGCGAACATAAATGAATGCAAGAACATACGTCAGCCCGTATGTAAACCCTCAGCCATACTTGTGTTTTTAGTGCTGTTAATGGATTTATGTAACTTGAATGTTTTTAATACCCAGTTATTACCTTTCAGTTTGCACTGAACACATTTGTTTGCATTATATAATTTCTGCCAGGTTTATTTTAGATTGTTGCAGCACTTGTTTTTTTGTTTTGTTTTGTTTTGTTTAGTTGTACTTTACAGACATGTCCAAAGGTGTTCATTACCCATCTCTATTATGGCTCACAGCACTGTTATCACTGGGTTTCTGCCAAAGCTTTACATTGTGCCCAGTTATTATTTACCCTGATTATGGATTTGATCTTTGCCCATCATGCTTTGAAATTCAGCATTTGTAAAATCTCCTCAGTGAGCCTTGTTTACACTACTCTAGTCTACCAGTATCAGCAAGCTCTGTCTCTCTCCACACGAATGAAAGTAACTATAACTGTAAAATGTTAATAATTGTTCTAGTTCAGAATAGAAAAGTCCAGACAAACTGAATTAAACTAAATATGCAACACAAAAGTACAAACACTTGTTTTGTTTCTGAGTTGAATGCCATTGATACTGAACATATAATGTTTTTTAATCATACCATGATCATCACTATAGAATCAAGCAGACCGCATTACTTATCACCATATAATCACTATATGGTTTAAATAATATTATCCATGGTTTCCGCTACATTCATTCTTCCATAGCGGGGCACCACACCAAAATTCATTCCCGCCACGGCTGCATTGCAGATTCTCATTTAAAACATTTAGTCATTGCTTTTTTACATTTTTATAGCGTGTTATAGTTGCACAAAAACTTACTAAAAGGTAAGTGAATTATAATAGAGTGAACTTTTCTGTAATCGTAGTGCTGTGCAATATTTTTTTAACATAATCTACAAGTTAATTATCAACAACACCTGCCACAAAAAAATGAAGTCTTTGCTTTGAAGACAATACATCTAGATTAGGAAATCGATAAAGACATTCACTTTTCCATGCTGTGAGACCCAAAAGACACCTTTCCACTGCATGGCACGGTACTGTTTGTACATCACAGTTTAGTACTAACTAAAAGGGGTGGGATTATTGCTAGGGGTCTACCACCATTACTACCGTGACTTCCTGATAAACGTTTTAACTCTATTGTATTTCTTTTTCTTTCTAACCTCTTTGCACCGCCTATGGTGGAAATCAGGAATTTACATAACCACAATTTCATGTTACTCAAATTTTGTTCTCTCATAAATTCAGCCACATACAAGGACTGAATGATGCACAGTGTGGAAGTACGCTCAGAAATAGCACCGCTCTGTACAGCCATCATATCTAATGGACTGTTTCAGAGCATTCACCACATGCATTAGTTTGACATGGTCTAGGTGACTTTGACAGTAGTAATTTTTAAAAGGCACTGCAAGGGAAAAAAGTAAAAGAGGACTGTGAAACTTTTGACTGTATGTCAATTGTTGGTGAACATTTTCATTTGGAGACCAAACTCCTGCAAGAGTATTGATGATGGGATATCATAGCCATGTAAATCATAGTACTTTGGATAATTTTACTTCAAACTTTAAACATTTGAAGGCAAATACTTGTACTTTTACTCTAGTAAAAATGTAACAGGAGCACTTTTACTGGAGTAACTTTACTACTTTAACTCAAGTACTTGTTTTTTGTTATTTATCCATCACTGCTTTAGAACAGCACAGACTTTGAGGATTCTGAAAGTGTTCTGTCTGTTCTGTGTCAAATATCTCATTTAGTTTTTTTATACTGTGATTTAGAATAGATGTAACTTATGAAATATACTTTTAAAAGTAATTTTTACGATAACTGCTGATAAGACTAAGCATATATTATATTTCTCTGATTTTGCATTCATCTAGACCCAGAGGTACACCCCCAAAATGAGGACTACTGGGGTCATGTGAATCCTATTGGTCCCCGGGCCTGTTATGATGAAGGAAAGCGTGTTGCTGAGACCATGTGTTATGCCTATATGAAACAGGTAAGAGTGAAAAATCACCCATGAATATGTTAATGATACCACTGTGTAGCTGTTGGATATCTGAATTTGATTTTATGCATCCATCTGTCACGAGTTTAAATTTTGCTGTTGCTTTCTTGTCTGATAAACCTTATTGATCTTATAAAAGGTCAAATTTCTGTACTTCAGTGAGTGGCAAATGTTGCTACCTCACAGCAGCACATCTTTCATCAACAATTAAATACAATACAGAAATAGTGAGCAAACCATTAGCTTCATTTTAACTGAATAGTTATCCTGAGTCGGAATATGCCTACTTTCATTCTCTATATTAGGAATATTACCTCATACTGTTTGGGTATCTCAATTCATAACATTCATAAAACACTACAGTAGGCTAAAAGCATGCTATAGAAAGTTCACATCCAATGTTAACTTTTTTTTTTTACTTTTTTTATGCAAGCAATACTAAAGTTTTAACAAAACAGTGTTTAAATGGAATACAAATTTTCAGTGTTTAAAAAATATTGATGGCGACTAATTATCATCATCATCGATTTAAAGGGCCATGAAACCCCCCCCCTCTTTCAGTTCTTTCAAAAATGCTTCATGATGGGCGTGGAGTGCTGTGAGTAAAGGGAGGAGTGGGTGTGGCCAGCAGAGCAGGGAAAAAGAGAGGAGCGAACAACAGTCAGTTGGCTCACAAAATGAGACACAAACCGTTAGGAGACCCATGATGTTATAGTTTATAAAGTTAAAATGCAAAGAAATAAACAGTAAGTAATGTAATGCCCTGCTACACGTTATTCGTAATTTCATATACACATAACCACAATTTTTTGTTATATAATTATAAAGCTGAATGCAGACACGGTGGATAGCAGAACAGCAGGTCTCTTGCCCTGTCTAATCCAACCATTAGCCCTGCCTGTAATATGGAGGATTTTAAACATGTGCGAACACAGCAGCACGAATATTGGCGATGTGTCTGAAAGGTAACGAACTCAACTGATAAAAGACAAAGACAAATCAATAGCTTTTCTGTATCAGCCCTGACAACATTGTGGGGTCAAACATGCAACAAACCATGTGGATCATGGAAACAAACACTTACGACCCTTCATGAACGGCTAAATTCTGCGTGCTGTGCACGGACACAGTCTCACAGCTTGGCAGGTCTGCCTTATCTCTGGAAAGCATGTGCTCTCATTAATTATTAAGAAGCAGGGTCTTCTCAAAGGATGAGAAAACTCTGCTATGAATAATAATGGGAAAACGTCACGTCATCACTGGCAGGCACATCAGCGATATGTCACCAATTTTGATTCTGCCCCAAAAATGATTTTAAATTCGGAAGATGAAATTAGCTGACAAAAGCTCAAAATGATCCAGTTTTACCCACAATTAAAGCTGACAGGTGCTAATATTGTCTTAAATGATGCTCAACACACACAAATCTGTTAAAAAAAATTTCAAACATACCCGAGGGTTAATTAAATTGTTAAGCCCTGTTCAGATTACACAATATTAATTGTTGGTCACTATGTCAGATTATTCGTTTTTGTCTGGATACAATTTGGACATGTCATTATTCAAATAAATACTCTCTTTTTTTAGGGTAAATATAGTACATAATAGGGGGGCAATGGTACATTTTGCTCACAGTTCATGATTGATTACTTATCAAGTCAAGCATGTTGACATAAATATTGGACTTAATTGAGTTTTACCATTCAGAAACAAGATGCACCTTGAAGTTCAATGTTTGAATAAGAAAGCTTGAATTAATTTTGTTTAACCCTTAAAGACCTAGACAGCCTCTTAAGGCTACAAATATTCATTCAGTAGTTTTCCGTTGGCTTAGTCCCTTATTTATTCAGGGTCACCACAGCGAAATGAACCATCAACTGTTCCAGCATATGTTTTACACAGCAGATGCCCTTCCAGCCGCAGCCCAATACTGGGAAACACCCATACACTCACATTCCCACACACACTCATACACTATGACAAATTTAGTTCATCCAATTAACCTATAGGGCATGTGTTTGGACTGTGGGGGTAACCAGAAAACCCAAAGCAATCCCATGCCAACGACTAACCACTGAGCCACCGTGCTAAAATATTATACTGTAGTATTATTCTTAAATCTTTAATAACTTTTGAATTGCTGATCCAATCTGTACCATTCAAAGAGTGGCACAAAATAGAGTCTTCAGTGATTCTATATTGGGACCTTCAGAGGCTTCGTAGTGAGTGTGGTTACATCACATTTTGACAATGCTGATTTGTCAGAAGAAATCAACAGGGTTTGAGTCTTTGGACAAATCGTATGTGGTTGTTGATGCATGTTCCCACCTCCAAGCCTCGATTGGTTCATACTGTTCTCTACTTGACCAATAGACATAGTTTTGTTTTGCAAATCATCTGTCAACATATTTTTTGAGAAATTTGGGCAATCACAGAGTGAAACTAGCCGTGCATATGCCCAATCAAAACGGTTAGGTTTTCCTGTTTAAAATAATACAGTCAGAATTAGTAGCCATCATGCATATTTTTTAATTTTTAATTTTTTTTTATTTCCTAACAGATGTTTAATAGAGCAAAGACACATACACATATATATATTTTTTTTCATTTTTTAATAGTCTGGCTTGAATAAAACTGTTAAAAGCTAGCTTGATGGTCAATATTATTAGCCCCCATAACGAATATATTTTTTTCAATTGTCCACAAAACAAACCACTGTTGTCCAATACCTTGTCTAATTTAAGCCTTTAAATTGCACTTAAAGCTAAATACTAGCATCTTGAAAATAACAACAAAAATCTTAGGTACTGTCGTAATTGTGATAATTAGAGAAATTAGTAATTGAAAACTGGTTATTAAAACTATTATGTTTAAAAATGTCTTTTCTAAGTTAAATAGCACTTAGGAAATATTTTAAAAAGATTGAAATTTCACAGGAGGGCTAGTGATGTAGTCTTTAACTATATGATACTTGATGTCTAAAATAAGAA
This sequence comes from Danio aesculapii, assembly GCF_903798145.1. Lineage (NCBI taxonomy): Eukaryota > Metazoa > Chordata > Actinopteri > Cypriniformes > Danionidae > Danio > Danio aesculapii. The sequence continues at coordinate 17,065,874 of NC_079443.1, forward strand.
TAAGAATGCCGAAAAAATGCAGGCCAGTCATTTACAAAATAGCTGTAGGTCTCTAAGGGTTAAACATGGAGAGCGGTTTATATAGTGTGAGCTTCTGGTTCCATGTTAGCTGGCTAAATAGTAGCTCTGTCCACTGCCTCGGGTTGTGTTCATGTTGGTTTGTTCAGTTCTCACTAATGTGTTTGCATTTGGATTGGTAATATGCAAAGCACAAGTTCCACTTAGTTAAGTTTTACTTTCACTTTCCTGTGAACTTTCATCATTCTCACATTGGACATTGGACATGGACATACATTTAAACATGCACAGAGCCAGTTCAGAGAGTATCTAAAGAAAAACAAATGCAATATTTAAATCCAAAACCCCAAAAGATGCAATTTACATGTGCATGCAGAATCAAGGAGGTTGTATCAAATGGTTCAATATTATATTTAGTATTGTGGCATCCTAATACATATATTCATAATTACATGCTAATTATAGGCTAATAGAGTCTGCTGGGCCATCTGTTAAGCTCCATGGCATTATTTAAAGGTTAATAATATTTTGTTCAGTGTGGTTTTTAAATCATGTTCATCTGGTTTATCTGACAGCTTCATTGTTGAGCATTGTGATATGATTGATTGGCATCAGCCTTTAGTGCAGCTGATTTTATCTGGTTTTCTTCACTTCATGTCATTCTCATATTCCCTGTTCCGTCAATGCACACATTGTCCCTCTACATGTCGCCACAGGAGAAATGCTCCCTTACAAGTTTGATTTGAATACCATCATTGATGTGCCATCTGGCATTTACATTCAAAATGAAATTCAATGACATTTGAGTGATAAATCTGTTTGAGCTTGGAGAGGAGAAAAAATAGTACTGTACATTTGGTTTAATAGGGTCATTTGTTTTTGTTTGCCACTCTTTATGCACTTTAAGGGTAAGCTATTACTTTTGTTTGCTTGTTTTTGCATAAAACGCAGCTTAAACGCATATTTCACTCAAAAAGGAAAGATCTGTCATCTTTTACTCACCCTCATGTCAAACATGTTGGGAGATATTTTAAGAAAAAAGTCATTCTGTACCAAGAAATGGACTATTCTCACTTTGTCGTGTTCTCATTTTATGTTTTTGCTTTCCTGTACAGTTGTTTTCTTCCTTTCCATTTTGGTCTTTCTTTATTCCTCTTGTCTTGCTCATCAAGGTCACTGGGTTTGGCGGAAATGCTTCCTCATCTCCTCATCGTTTATGCTCAATTATTTTTTCCGACTACGAACCGACTGTGTTCTCCTTTGTTCTCTCTTTGTTCTCTTTAAAAGAGAGCGTGACCAAGAAAGTTTAAAAACCACTGCAGCAAAGGACGCAGCACTAGTTGCAAATGGAAAAAATAAAAGTTACATAACTTTGTATATAAAATATAAAAGCTGCAAGCAGCAATGAAAGGAACCTCGCACCCAGGGTCACCACCGTCCATATATAAAATATAAATTTATATTATACATATAAAATCATATACAATGTCTGATGTTTCTTTTAACGAGAATAAAAATCTCTATAAGCATTTATTGATGTTTGTTTACATTGTTCAGTGCAGCAAGTCAAGTTTCAAATATAACTTAATGATGAAGCATACAGCTGACAGAGAGAACTTCACTAGTAAGGCCCAATCGCAATTTTATTTTTGTATCCCTTCCCCTTGGCCCTTAAAAATGAGTGTTAAGGGGAAGGGCTTCAAAATGTACCCCTAAGAATTGGGACAGCACTACATCACCTGCTCACGTCATCAGATGTCATTGCGATCTCATGCTTCATATGAGATCAGACGATGGCGACTGCTGTAGTTATTCCAGTTGTGATATTTTTCGGTATTTATCTTCAGGAAATCACTGAAGGCATATATTATGTTATCATAACGATCTTATGTGGCAATAAGATCATAACTGTACTGTGCATTTACACTGTGGCCATATTCATCTATGCAAACACACCAAAACAACATTAACATTATAGCAGACACTGTAAAAAGCTCATTTCCAGCTACTAGACTTTTCTGACAGGGTATTCGAGTGTCATCGAGTGTCATATTGTTGTGGGACTGCTGTACAGGAGTTAGTATTACGGATTATAGATCACGAAATTTTGCAGTTTTTATTTTAGAGGGGTTTTTTTTAAAGCATGACTGTACAACATGAATGTGGTTATGAATATATTAAAACATGTGTTTGTTTTTTGTAAAAATGTGTAATAATGACAAAAAAATACAAATTTGTGGATCTCCTTACTTCCGGGTGCAGCTGTGGCTGGTGTATTCTGGGAAATTTTCTTACCCCTTGGTTTCAAGTGTGGTCCTGAAAAATCTTCGTTCGAAGAGGTATCTACCCCTTGACCTTAGCTCTACGCCTTCAAGCTAAAGAGAATTGGGTCACCCCTACCCCTTGGTGGGAACGCGCAAAACAAGGGGTAGGGGTAAGGGGAAGGGCTAAGAGGTAGATTGGGCCTAAATGATGTCTCAGCTTTTGATTTCTGTTTGTAAATTCAATACTGCATTTCCTAACGTAAAACTATGTACACTAGATTTCTGATTAATAATGGTCTGCATAGCCGAGCACTTCCTATATTAAAAGTGTTAAAATCGCTGTTGAAAACAGAAGTCTAAAATCGTCAACAGTGGACATTTTGATTGTGTTTCACAACATGAACATAACTGAAGTTTAATCTTTTTATTACTTGTGTCAATTTGGGCGTCAACTTCTGACGAATGCGGGGAACTGATACGCGCAGCACCGTCACAGAGGGAGCAAGTGCGCAAGGGATCGATTGCACACAACACCTATAGCACGTGAGAGAGGCATTCCTTTGCCTTTGAGCCCTCAAATGTGTCATTAAGTTTGACATATTTCCCCCTTACACGCAACTTTTGTAAAGCATGTTGCAGTGTCAGGATCCTTGCTTGTAAAATACGCTTTAGAACGCTTAGTTTAAGCAAATTTGATGAAAGCGATCATGCGTGTTGATCAGAAGAGTGTCGCTTTTGCTCACCGAAAACCAGGCTGAATGCGCTGTACTGCGCACGTTGCATGCGTCCGTTCCCTAAGCAACGATAACAATCGCCTGTCCGTATTCCTCAAAGTTGTTTAGAATTAAATGGTAGAGATAGTGTGACACAACGCCTATGTGTGCCTTTGATGTTGATGCTTCTTACGTCCTTGTCGCAGCACCAGTGGCACCGAAATTAGGCATCGGAATTCATATGCTGATTTGATCCGGTACATACCGGTTACAAAGGTACCGGTGCTATAATGGCACCGGATTTCGGTACCCAACCCTAGTTATTAACCTCATGTGGAACTGAATCTTTGTCTTATTTTGGAGTCTGCTACTGTCCACCAGAGGTCGCATTTTGGTCATGGATGCATGCTTTCAGGGCAACCTGGGGTGCTGAAATATAATTGGCTAAACTGGCATTGGGCGGGTTAAAATCACCAAAACAAAGACAGACGTTCCGACACAGAAAACACATTTTCAAAGCAGAATAACTGACAGCATTGTTTTTCGGATAAACAAGTATGTTCACTTTTCATGTTTCTTAAATATCTGCAAACATATTATTGTGTTTTTATACTTTAGAAGGGTGAAAAACTTACACACAGCAACTTTAATAGTATGACATTGATACCACCATTAGGTCACCAAGTCCCCTTTTTAATGGGCATTATATTGAATCTCTTATTCAAGCGATTTATTCAAAACAGCTGATTTACTACAGATTGAAAAATCTGATCATTTTTATGAATCACTGAATCATTGACTAAATACTTTTTACAAATGCAGAAGTATTCAGGAACGCAGCAGTTTGTGTGTTATGAGACTCTAGAACTATTTCCATTAGAAAATAGAACAGACAGTTGTAATGATCAAAAGGATGCCCGTGCAGGCTGCTGGAGAACACTCCCTGTCATTCACTCGGACTATAAATCCCATCATGACTTGCAGTCATACACCAGTTTCAATTCATCAGTTTGTCATTACACACACAGCTGCAGTTCATCACCACTGATTTCATGGACTATATATACACTATTCACACACACACACACACACACACGCACGCACACACACACACACACACACACACACACACACACACACACACACACACACACACACACACACACACAACACACACACAGCATGTGTAATCACATGAAAGCCTTGCAATCATGTAAGTACTTTTCCTTACTTAAAAGACCACTTAAGCAGGTATTGTCCTTCATGTTGTCCTTGGTATGCGCAGTCTCACAGTTTTCCCACCCATCCTTCATTTATAATGATATTAATGAAAGTTTTCATGTTTTCATTCATGCCCACAGAGTTAATTCTAGAACACCTGAATCTAAAGCCTTAACACTTCCTGTTATATTCACAGTTTCTCTCATGCATTGAATCAAGGCCACTGTTTAATGTGTGCACAGTTCAAGTTTTACATGACACAGCCTACCTTTGATTGATGTAGCTGATATAGTATTTACGTGTTTTACAGTTATTGCATATTTTCCATGGTTTATTAGATGATGAAAATCCTGTATCATTCTATAAAGTGTTTTTAAAACTCCTGTAATCACACAGGATTTTTTTTTTGTTAGAACACTGCCCTGCTCAAGGGAACAGATTTTAAAAAAGTGTGTTAGAATATTTTGTCTTGTCCTAGATTGTACAGAGATGACTTTATGCAGACATGACTATAAATCATGTTTAAAATTCCTTCTAAAGTGTGGACTCTATGGCTTTGTGGGCCATAAGAGTTTTCAAAAAGCAGGAGTGTGGAAATGCTCTTATTTTTGCAGTTTGAATGAAAATGCTAGTGGTGCAGAAATAAACAGCTTTAATTATGGACTTTTTCGTCTTTTCTTCGATTTTCCATCTCTGTGATCTCTCTTTTGATTATTTTCGTTTTATTTTTTTATGCACCATGTGTTTTGGTCTTTTCACATAGTTTTGATTTTCACAAAGTTTTGATTATTAGTTGTTTTAGAGCAGACATTGTCACACTTTTCTGACCTAGAGACACCCTCTTACATCATCTCCTTACAAAATGTGATGCGATAAGACTCCAGAAATAAGCAGTTTGGCTTTCCACACCAGACGCAACACAAAACAAACATTTAAATAAAAAATATACGTTCAGAAGTGCAGAAAAGTGCACTGCACGCCCAAACAAATGATCAGGTTTATGATCTAATTAATGAATATTAAAACTCATTAACATTATTGCTGAGTGTTATTTTGTCACAGATCTACAACTCATGTTTGAACTATATTTTTTCTAGTTATTTTATTTTTAACATCTTAAAAAGTATCTGTTGGTGCTTTTGTGGGGCAGCCGTGCATAAATGTAAATGCTTTCATATGGCAATGTATGAGACAAATGAGTTTCAAACTCACACTGGTAACATTTAACACTGAATAAAGCACAAAATCAGCACTGAGGTGATTATTGTCATGGTAGTTGCTGTAGTTCAGCCACGACATTGCAGAAATAGAAAATGTTTCCAAAAAAAAAAACATGCAAAGATAGAGTTAATCACTTTAGGGATCTTTAAATGGACTTGGTTATATTATAAACAGATAGACACGCACACACACACTCACACACACACAAAATTATGTCATCATTTATTCATTTCAAACCTCTATTTCTTCAGGCTAGATTTACAGTGGGGGGAAAAAGTATTGAACACGTCATATTTTTTCCTGGTAACAATATTCCCAAAGGACCTGGAAACAATACAAAAAAAAATCTGAAAACAAATGTTATGTGTAATAACTATGACATGACACAAGTAGAAAGTACTGAACTACTGAAATATATGGTGATGGCAGCTCAAACACGCCTCTTATATGGAGAATGAAGTCACATGAATTGCTCAGGTGGGTATTTTTTCACAGACTTCAACAAAACTTTATTTTGTATTTTCTATTTGATTCAAGTCAGGTGATTGGCTAGGCCATTCTACAGCTTGATTTTCTTTCTCTGAAAGCATTTGATCTTGCTGAAATGTCCAGCCTGGTTTCATTTTCATCATCCTGCTAATGTAGATGTTGGACTGAAGTGGCTAATTTTAATTTACAGTGACGAAGGGCAGAGGGTTTCAGAAGAACTAAGAGATTTCATCTGCTGTCTCACTGCCTTTCTGCACCTTCCTTTCTTCATGGGTTCAATAGTTTGTCCTAGTGTCATTTAATTTTATTACACATGACTTCATTTGTAAACTAATTAGATTTATTTTATTTTCATATATGTATTTATTTGGTTGTTATCAATATCTGGTGAAAATTTCAAGTCGTAAGTAGATAAACAATAACCCTCTTGTTAATATCAAATGGTTAAGAGTAATACTATTATACTCTTCTAAACAGAATATTCATTTTTATTGAAAAAAAATGAGTTAAATATTTCTCAATTTACTACAAAATATTCATTTATTCATCCAATCATTCAATCATTAATTCATTAATTCGTTCATTAACACAGTCCAGTATCCTGCAGATTTTAGCTCCAATCCCAATCAGACGCACCGGGGCTAGCTAATCAAGCTCTTGCTAGGCTTTATAGAAACATCCTCGCAGGTGTGTTGAGGCAAGTTGGAGCCAAAATCTGCAGGACACTGGACCTCTAGGAACTAGTTTGAGAACCTCTAGCTTACACTATAAATACACAAGGAAAAAGTGTGAGCAAAGCCTATTGAAGGCAAGCCTGAAATGATTAATGTAAAAAAACCATAACGGTTAATGCTAACGATGTCTCTATGGCAGTACACAGGGTAGGAGACCGCTTGAAGGTGTAGGGCTAAGGGAAAGGGCTGGGTAGTTTTCAGATTTTTTACAATAAACAAGCATATGTTTTAAAGGGCACATAGTTTACCCCTTTTTTTAAGATTTAACATTACTATTATGGTTCTTCTAAGTGTGCCAATTTAGATTCAGTGTAGATTCAGATGTAGATTTAGATTCAGCTGTTTTAGGGGTGTGTTGCTTCACATGAAAATTAGTATCGACTTCCCGCCCAACATAACAAGCGGGCGGAGCCAAGACCTCCCCCGCTCTGTGTTTAGCAGCAGACAGGCAGACAGAGAGAAGCAACATGAGCGAGAGGACCAGTATTTAGCTGTACATGTACGACTCGGACACAGACCAAGCAGAGAGTACAATGATTTGTGTCTTTGTATAGTTTTACAGCCAACTGTGTGCTAGTTTAAAGTTCCGAGCTTGTACACCGAGACTAATAACCGCGCACACTGAATTGACTTTGACTGAGGCACCAGAGCCGCGACACGGCACACTCAGACACGCACATTTGGATGTTATTAAAAATGAAACTATTCAGATGGCCCTCTGTGGTGCAGCAGAAATGTGAAGTGTCCCGAATCGTGACTGGGCGCCGCAGACAGCCACCGTCTTGAAGCGCTGTTGTGTGTACCCTGATAGAAACGTTTCTATGTTTAGATTTCTGAAATGCATGGCGTTGCGTGGCGTGACACGGCGTTTCTGGTGTGCAACCTGCAGGCAAGTTCGTTATTTTATCTCCAATGGAGGGACGCACACATGAGGCAACACGCTCGCACTTTCCAGCTGCACCTAGTTAAGATCACAGGGAGCTTCTGTGACCGCATGAAATGCAAACAGCTGAAGTTTAAGGTAGACACAATGAAAAGTACACATGTTTGCAAACCTACCTACAAACAAACTAAGTTACAAACAATAATTCCGATTAGAGCGATCATGTGGTAAATGATGATTTTGTGTTGAGCCCAATGAGCCTTACATCTAAAAACAGAGCAAGGGTGTTCCTTTAAGGACATAGCTTTGACTCACACACTGAAAATGGCGGACGTGAAACAACAAACTGAGGATATGGTGATGCGCGTTCCCAGGCCAGCCAAGAGACATAGTCCCTCCAGCGTGTCCTGGGTCTTCCCCGAGGTCTCCTCCTGATGGGACATGCCTGGAACACCTCCCTAGGTAGGCGTTCAGGAGGCATCTGAAACAGATGCCCGAGCCACCTCAACTGACTTCTCTCGATGTGAAGGAGTAGCGGCTCTACTCCGAGCTCCTCCCAGGTGTCAGAGCTCTTCACCCTATCCATAAGAGTGCGCCCTATCACCTTTCAAAGGAAACTCATTTCGGCCGCTTGTATCTGAGATCTTGTCCTTTCGGTCTTGACCCAAATCTCATGACCATAGTTGAGAGTAGGAACATAGATTGACCGGTAAATCGAGAGCTTTGCTTTTCGGCTCAGCTCCTTCTTCACCACAACGGACCGGTACATCGACCGCATTAGTGCTGCCGCTGCACCAATCCGCCAGTCAATCTCACGTTCCATCCTTCCCTCACTCTTGAACAAAACCCAGAGATACTTGAACTCCTCCACCTGGGGTAAGGACTTTCCTCCAACCTGGAGATGGCAAACCACCTTTTTCTGGTGGAGCGCCATGGCCTCGGACTTGGAGGTGCTGATTCTTATCCCAGCTGCGTCACACTCAGCAGCAAACCGCCCCAGTGCAGGCTGAAGGTCCATGTTCGATGAAGCCAACAGAACAACATCATCTGCGAATAACAGAGATGAAATCCTGTGGTCCCCGAACCGGGCCCCCTCCAACCCAAGGCTGCGCCTTGAAATTCCGTCCATAAAAATTATGAATAGAATTGGTGCCAAGGGGCAGCCCTGCCGGAGTCCAACATGCACTGGAAACAAATCTGACTTATTGCCGGCGTTGCGAACCAGACTCCTACTCTGTTCATACAGGACAGGATGGCCCTCAACAGATCGCCTCTGACCCCATACTCCCCGAGCACCCTCCACAGAATGCCACTAGGGACACGATCAAATGCGTTCTCCAAGTCCACAAAACACATGTAGACTGGTTGGGCATACTCCAGTATATGGGAGTTCATGGGAGTATATACAGAATATACTGTATATAAACTCCTGTATAGTAGTCCCTAGGACTAGGCAATTCTTTCTTTTTTTTATTTTATTTTATTTGTAATTTTTTTCCAATTAATTTGAATTTACGTTTTAAGACTATAATTTTTTTTTAAATTAAGGTATTGTGATGTTTTTTTTTTTTTTTTTTTTTTTTATACAAATATTAGATACATTATAATTGCACTAATGCGCTTATTTGGTCCACTTTTTGTATTATGCTGCCTGACTAACTGTCTGGGTTTCATCCATGGTAGTATCGGACTGAACACAGGGACAGCCTAATTTAACCCAATGCATCAAGTTGTGGAAGTGCATCGCAGAGCTGGTGCAAATACAACATTTTTATTTATTTATTTATTTTTTATGCCTTTCGTTTGGTGCCACTCTCTCACTCTGCTCAAGCGCTGCCTGATGAGGGGATTTACATTCTGACTGAAGCAGCGATTAAAATGATGCATGAATTCATGCTTTACTAAGTCACGTTTGTGTGGATTGTCAAGACATTTTCTCTTATCAAGTCGATAAACTCAATCTCTCAACATGTATGAAGGACGTACAAACCTGCCTTGTGAAAAACCGCGCCGATTTTAGTTTGGTTTGAACAAGAGCAGAGGTGAGCTGCTGAAGTAGTCAAGTCAGTAGTGGACCTAGTTGAAACCATGGTTGAAATCCAGGCAGGCGGTCAGGCAGCGTAATACAGAGAATAGTGCAACTTAAAAGGGGAAAAAAGAAAAATAGAATAAATATATATATTTTTTTTTAATTTAGACACACATCTGATGCTTGTATTTGCACCAGCTCCATGTCCACAACTTCACTCATTGGGTTCAATTAGGCTTTGCAGTCTCCTTGTTCAGTCCTTTACTTCCACTGTATCTTTTTTAGAAAACGGCACCAGCATCACAAACTGTCATTCAATCAGAAGAAGACAAAGTCAAAGTCGAGCTGACAGCCTATTTGATGTTTCCTGTTGTAGATTCAGACACAGACCCACTTCACTGGTGGAAGGCTAATGAGACAATCTTTCCCAGGCTCAGCAAACTTGCAAGAAAATACCTCTGTGTTCCTGCAACCAGTGCCCCTTCTGAGAGACTGGTCTTCCTCTCAAGAAACCTGTAAAGAACAGCTACATGTAACTTATCAACAACATGCTTTGTTTGCACGATGGTCTACAAAGTGTTGTTTCTTTTTTTTACTGTTGTAAATTTGCTTAACTTTTTGAGTTGACTGATGTAATGTTTACATTGGTTAAGATGGTTATTTTCTTACTATATATTCAGAACAGAAATATTTCATGTTTAATTCAAATTGCACAATATTCACTTTGATATTTCATTCAAATTTTCTACGATATTTAACTCATGAATATGTTTTACGTTTATTTACATCTTTTTTACCAATTTATATATGGCAAGGCCATTAAAAATACAATGTTCCTTAACCAGATAGTTTTTCAAGTTACTTATAAAGAGAATGTTTCTTCAGTAATGTTGTTATATTGTTTTAAGTTGACTAGTTACACAATAAAAAATTTGAAATCGTGAATCGGTCAAACATTATGAAAAAAACTTGAAATTTGAATATCCCCCATAGTAAGAAAATCTATTGTGTGAGGGTGATGACTTCTTCTGTGTAACAACTGTGTGTCACACCATGTCCTAAAATCATGAAACGTGGCACCGCAATGTGATAAAAAGTAACTTTCTGCGATGAGGATGCACAAAATTTTAGAAATGCTTACTATTTCCATGACGTTGCGTATACAACAGCATACTACTATGACAAAGATCACCTCAGACAGATTATGTGCTTTATTCAGTGTTAAATTTTACCAATATGAGTTTAAATACCATTCTACGTGACATTTATTGTTATACTACAGAAAGCAGCAGCAGATACATGATGTCAGAAGTGTAAAGTTGTGCAGCGCCACCTTGTGTACTGGGATATTTCTGTTTTTCATTTAGCTGCATTTTACTTTAGAGAGGGTTTTCGCATATTCCAGGGTGTCCGCGGGGTCTTAAAAAGTATTAAAAGTTGATAAATCAATTATGAGAAAATAAAGGCCCTTAAAAGGTATTAAAAAGTCTTAATCCTGTTTTTACAAGGTCTAAAATTTTCTTCAAGCGTTGTCCGAGTTTTTGTTCAAGTATTTGGCTCCAAAAAAGCATGAATATATTAATTTTCCCCGATTGGTTCAGGCCGGGTGCGTCTGGGCAAGCAAACAAGGCAGTTTGTTCCGGCCCTCCCAATAGTGTGACCAAGACATCAAATATAAATTTAGTTCAGTTGAAAACCTGCCGCTATAGTTATGAAGTGACGTGCGTCTGTTCAATACAGCACGAGCTGCAGTTGAAGGCAGCGTAGAGCGCGAGTCACCTGACATTAAGCCAGTGGCGAGAGCAGACGAAAACAGTTGGATACTTACACTGTAAGCTTAAAGGCTTCTCAACGCCGCATTTCTGTTGCACGGAATGAAACTGCTGCAACTAAACAAAGTTATGCCACCTGTGCGCTAGTTTAAAGTTCTGAGCTTAAATCACATATCGGGTCTTTTCCGCGCACAAGTTCGTTATTTCCAATATTAGAATACATGCCAATATTCACAAGCAGAGCGATGCGCTTTTCAGACACTGTAGCAGTGCGTGGCTTTCAGAGCAACGCAACTATAGATATGTTAGACGAATTATTACAAATGATTAAAATTATTATGTATGTATGAACGCAGATGATAACAACAGTTCATTTAAATACTTAGCTATTATTTAGCTTAAATTTACATTAGACTTGATAACCGTGAAACCATGATTATTCTTCAGACTATAATCATACCACCAAAATCTATAATTGTAGCATCCATAATTGTTATGCAGTTCAAAACATAACATATGAATGTGTCTGAATGTAGAAGAAGCCTACTTAAGCAATGCAGTGCTTTTGTTGTGCTTTGAAATACAACATTTGAATATGTTTGTAAAAAAAAAAAAGCCACATTGTACAATGCACTGATTCAAATGTTTCAAAATACAATATATTAACATTTTAATGTAGAAAAATACAACGTGGGTGTCTTAAGGAGCAAAAATACAACATATGGGCTCTTATATGCAGTTTTGTCATCACTCATATTGCAAGTCATCTCTCTCCGGCCCCTCATTTAGGGTGCTTTTCATGAACTGGCCCCCATGACAAACTAATTGAATAGCCCTGCCATAGAGCAGAACAGACAGCAAAATGCATACTCCTGGTTGGAGAAAGACAAGTTTAAACAGTGGCTGAAGCCTGTTATTTTTCAAGGTTTGTTTCATCTGAGCTTATCTGAGTTCTGTTGCATGGTTGTGCTCCATTCATTTATTTAGCTACAACTGTTTATTAGCTACTATTTATTAAGTTAAAGGTTTGATACTTATTAGAACTTGAAGTGGCGATGAGGTCTTAAAATATTCTGAGGTCTTTAAAAAGCCTTAAAAATTTATTGAATTTCCTTTAGGATTCCTGCATCTACCCTGTATTCACTCTGCTTATTGAAAATCAAGTGGGTTTGAACTTCGAAAAACGTGTTGAAAAATGTTGAAAATAAGCTCAAGCTAAAAAATGTCTCATTATGCATGAGATGCTGCTTTTAAATTAGAAATGATTAGAATTATTTTCATTCATGGTTTAGGTTATTGAATGAAATCTTGAAGGTATTGATTTGAGAATACGAGAATGTTATACTTGACTTGCATGTAATACTGAAAACTTGTCTGCATGTTCACTGAATAATTAACACATGCATTGGAGCTGATGGTGTTGATGAGGTTTGCACGTGTCTGTGTGTCACAGGAAGGAGTGGAGGTGCGAGTGGCTCGCATCTTCAACACCTTCGGGTCTCGCATGCACATGAACGACGGGCGAGTGGTCAGCAATTTCATCCTACAGGCTTTACAAGGAGAGGCACTGACGGTAAGACCTTTACACCTCATTAAAATAATGAGCTGAATACAGCATTAATTTCACCTACTACCTCTCAGTTACACCAACTCTCAATCACACATTTCTCATTTCAGCTGTACACAGATACGCTTCAGATTGTGGCCTAGTGAAAAATGCTTTGGTAGCACTTTGCATAAATCGGTGTTCGTAATGCTAACATGACACCTCTATATTATGACATGGCAAATGAATATAAAGGAGATTTTATGCATGCTTATGACATGCTTATGTCAATTAGTGTCATTAGCTCCGTTATTTAATTTTGACATTGTTGAGATGTCTGTTATGATAACTTGACATAAAGAATAAATCATAACCTTTCATTGTTTTTGTCATTTTGACTTAATATTGAGTAAAGCTGCGTCCAGAATCGCCTACTACTCAGTAGGTACTGCATTTAAATTTGAACGTACTATTCGGCTGTTTGAAAAATATGTTCCATACAGTATGAATGTGAGAAGTATGAATGGAATTCGGATGTACTACATCCACCATTTTGTCATGGTCACGTGACTTATATGTGTCAGTTGCGTCTCTTCACTCCCATTCATGAATTCTCTCGTTGGGCATCATGGGATAGCGCAGCATGCATGGGATGCGCACTTCAGAATCTCGCCGGAAGTAGTAAGTCACCCGGGTGCGTCTCGCATACTGATTTTCGAATTCTGTGATTTCGTACATACTACTTGGCTTACATACTGATTTTGGCGTACTAAATAATATGGAAGTATGCGGTTTCGAACGCAGCCTAGGACAACCTAACTTGCCATACATCGGTCATAAACATGATTGTCATGAGGCCAGTATTACTAGGTCATTCATTTTCAAAGGAAACATCAAAAAATTTCAACCTGTGACCACACTAGTGTTGTCACGATACTGACAACACTACACTATACACGATACACGATACCTTTCGGTACTGAAATATTAAAAACGTAAATTTCCCGCTAATTTAAGTACTGTTGAGTACGTTCTTCAACATTGGTTGGCCATTGTGTTCACAAGCGCAACAGAAATGATTGTAATTGGCTGAGCAGGTCATCTGTTCACCACTGTTTATCGGGAAATAGATGTTGTGGCGGGAAATTAATGTTTTTAAAATTTCAGTACAGATTGTTCAGTATCATGACAACACTAGTTGTTACAAAAAAAATCTCTATTAATCTTCTGAATGAAAAAGAAAAAGTTACCTACAGTACGTCTTGGACTGCCTGACTATTTTAACAACAATTTATCATTTTTTGTAGAATATTTAAGTATATAGATTATATTCTTTTTATTAAAACTTCAACTCACTTGAGAATTTCAGACATTCCTGGACACTTTCTCAGTCTCTTTGTAGCTGCTCCTTGTACTGCATTTGCTCTGATGACTCTTGATTATGATTCTGACTGTGTTTCTCCTGCATATCTTTTTAGGTCTATGGTTCAGGGTCTCAAACAAGAGCTTTCCAATACGTGAGGTAAGCACTGATATGAAACTAAAATTGATGCGTGGGTGAGTTTTCATTTGTTCCATTCTGTCCAATACCACATTATATATATGTGAATAATGTAGAAATTGATGTATTGTGTGTTCAGAGATGCTCTTCTGCATACCTCAGTTGCAACGAGTCGTTATTTGAGTTACTGTTGCCTTTCTATCAGCTTAAACCAGTCTGACCTCTGGCATCAACAAAGCATTTGCGCCCACAAAACTGCCGCTCACTAGAAATTTCCTCTTTTTTTGTACCATTCTCTGTAAACCCTAGAGATGGTTATGCGTGAAAATCCCAGTAGATCAGCAGTTTCTGAAATTCTCAGATCAGCCCGTCTGGCACCAACAACCATTCCACGTTCAAAGTCTCTTAAATCACCTTTCTTCCCCATTCTGATGCTCGGTTTGAACTGCAGCAGATCGTCTTGACCATGTCTACGTGCCTAAATGCATTGAGTTGCTGCCATGTGAATGGCTGATTAGGAATTTGCATTAACGATCAGTTGGACAGATGTACCTAATAAAGTGGCCGGTAAGTGTAAATCACAGCAGTTATATTCAAAAAGCAATCTGTACTTTAAAAAATATGAACAAGGGACTATATAAAACATTATAGTTGGCTTATAATGGATGTTCACTCATGCCCATAAATGATATGACACACAAAAAAAGCTTCAATTCTCTAGCCTTGTGACCTTCAAGGCATTTGCAGTCTTTACAGAGGATCTGTTGACCATCTTTAAAGTAGGCTTTACTAAAAACAAGCAAATAACAGATTCTATGTGCTTGTTCTGTATAAATATGCAACGTGATTTAAAGAGAATCTAATGCCATGAGCAGAAATTCACACAACAATCCATCTGCTCTTTTTTTCTTTCTACTTCCATCTGTTTTCTCATCCCCTCATTTATACTTTAATGTTATTGTGCATGTGAATGATAAGAG
The DNA here is from genome assembly GCF_903798145.1 of Danio aesculapii. Taxonomy (NCBI): domain Eukaryota; kingdom Metazoa; phylum Chordata; class Actinopteri; order Cypriniformes; family Danionidae; genus Danio; species Danio aesculapii. Next base: position 17,081,245 of record NC_079443.1, read on the forward strand.
AGAAATAGCCCATCTGGCTGAAAATGAAACGCGCCAAAAAACAAAAAAATATATATTAAAATGAGTTTGCCTGCATCAGCACAGTGCCGTCTTTTGTCTTAATGAAATGAACCTTGGGCGGAAAAAACAGACTTTTCGGACAGATTGCTCCATGGCGTTTTCAAGGACGGAGGTCTGCTTTTGATGGGATTACTAATGCTTTCTGGTAATTGCATTGAAGGTATTTCAAAGGCTGAACTCTGTTTTGATTTAAAATGCTGCGGTGTTTGCGTACAGACTGATAATGCGCTTGCTCTTTGGTGGAAGCAAGTTTATCAGTTATTAATGTTTTTTGGACTCTTGCACATGATATCCAAGGGATTCTTGTATGAGCAGTAAATACAGATGTCCATAGAATGTAGGTGTATAATAAGCCATATTACACATTTATAATCAACGTTTTTAAAGCAATAAATGGTCTGGCACTGTCATGTCATTCAGACTAATCCAGCCATCCAGTCTTGGATTCACTGACCAGTCGCTATTAGTAGTCTCTTTTGTAGGCCTGACGAGTGGGCAATGCATTTGTAGTGGTGTATTTGCAGACTAGTGCTTTCACTCTAGCACTTTTGGTCTGCCACCGGGTTCATTTGACATCAGAGTACGGTACGTTTAGTTAGTGTGAACAATATCTTCTTTACTTGGATGCGCACACATGAACCGCCCCCGAGTTTGCCTGAAAGAGGTGGTCTGCAGTACAGATCGCACAAACTCTGATCCAGTTCACTTCTAATATGAATGCAATTGTACCAAACAACTGTACAACAAGTTTTAGTTTTCATAACATTAATTTGTGTGTATATCTGTGTATCACCTAATGTTACCTTGGCGACAAGTGGGACTGACCCAGTGCAAACACATTGATAATATCTGCTTGTCTTCTCCAAGCAGGCATCGCATTATGTTCTGAACATTTTTTATATTTTTTTTCGACAAATAGATGCAAGTGGCTCTCTGTATGTTACCAAAACTAAAATATTCAGTAAAAGAAGAATGACCACGATGTGCATACATCTTTCCATTTTGGCATCTTAGGTTTCATGGCCGTCACCTAGCAGCAGCTGTACACACAACAGCAACTTGATAACACAAGCATATCAGAAGTTAGATGGAAAAAAGGTGTGAACACAAGCCAGCCGAGAAGGTGGCAAAAGGGGGGGCAATCGAACTTGGGTTCGAACCAGGCAATTAAATTAAGTATGAAAGCACCCTTAAAAGGTCCAAACACTTTTAGATTTAAGTCTAGCTTAAAAACATATCTTTGTAGTCTAGTGTTTAACACCGTATGGGAGCTGATGTTTTGTCCCATTCTATTTTACTCACTAATTTTATTCCATTGTGTTATATGTCATAGTGATGTACAGGTAATGTACTCTTACCTGCACAGCACTTTGGTGAACACCTGGTGTTCCTAAAGTGCTTTATAAATAAACTTTGAAATGGTATTTTATGTATAATTTAATGTATATAATTTCTTATTACTGTTGAATGTTTTCAGCATGTTTTACAAGATTCTATTAGTTAATGTTAATATATTTAGTAGCATGAATTATGAATGCAGAATACTCATACCGTATTTATTAATAGTAGCTTTTACACGGCTGTCTGGAATACTTGATTCTGATTGATCCATCATGACATTCCAATTTACAAACTATACAGTGTTGTGAAAATGTATTTGCCCCTTACTGATTTTTTTGTTTTTTACATGTTTTTAACTTACAATTAAGATACAATTACTGTTGAAGTCAGAATTATTAACACTTCTATACAGCTTAAAGTGACATTTAAAGGCTTAACTAGGTTAATTAGGTTAACTAGGCAGGTTAGGGTAATTAGGCAAGTTATTGTATAACCATGGTTAGTTCTGTAGACTATCGAAAAAATATGTAGCTTAAAGGGGGCTAATAATTTTGACCTTAAAATGTTTTTTAAAAAATGAAAAACTGCTTTTATTCTAGCCGAAATAAAACTTTCTTCAGAAGAAAAAAAATATTATCAGACATACTGTGAAAATTCTGTTAAATGTCATATGAAAAATATTTTTAAAAGAAAATACAATTCAAAGGGGGGCTAATAATTCTGACTTCAACTGTAAGTTACAATTTCTTACAACTTACAATTTCTCTAGCTAACAGAATCGACAGTTTATACACAAAATGACCAGTCTGTTAGATTAAGAAGAGCTGGAGTCAAAGAATCAATTAAAGAAAGTTTAGAATAGTTTTCAGCTGCAGAAGCCAGCTTCAAAATCTTCAATCAATGCTTACAATCTTAAAGCAACAACAATTACACTCTAAAATGCGTCACTAACTGCATCATACATATGGGTGTTTCACCCTGATTGGTTAAACACAGATAGACTTAGAACATTTCCATGTGTGCGTACAACTCCGACCAATATCTCCAATGATTACTTTGGCATCAAGCATACGAAGGTCATGCATAACAGGCAGATATTTCTGTGGTCAGGATGATCAGAAGTGAAATTGAGCTTGTCTTCATGTCCCCAGCGATGACGAACACACACATACACAAAGAATACTTATCTACTTCAAGGCTCTCTTGCAGGCGTCTTAGCAGGATAGTAAAATAAATATAGCAGACTAATACAGAGACCACTTCTCTTGTAACAGAATCATTTAAAAAGGATGAATTCTTTCACACAGTAAGTGACAGCTGTTCAAGCAGCATCAAAATGACACACATCATTAAAGCGTTACGCTTAAAAGGGAGCATGACACACACATTCCAGTTTTAAGGTTATTGCACACTGAATCAGAAATTTTCGTCTGTTAAAAATTTAATTCAACCTCACATTGTGTCATTCAAAACTTTTTGTCAGTCAAAAAAAACAAGACAACTTGGGAATTAAAAAAAATAATAATAATTTTCACATCTTAAAAAAAAGTGCTTTGAGAGGTGGTTTGACAGTTCAGAGCCACCGTACATGCAAAAGGCAAAATACAGAATGCCATCATTTTAGCACAGATGACTTTGTTACAATCACAGTGCATAATATAAAAGCAGAATGTGGCAGACAGTTGACAACCCGTGACTGAATTCAGTGACTGGCGCACCTCTACCCTGCTGCTGTTTGGTGTGTGTCTCCATACCTTTGACGTAGGTTACTGTCTCTGTTCAGGATTTTTTTACTTACTGTATGGAAATGTGTTAAGTATCACAAGCAATGTCTCAAAATTCCTGAAATAAACTCTGTATTTTGGGATAATTAGTATTGGATGAACACAATAGGTAGCCTATTCCTCTTTCTAATTACTTTAAAGTTGAGAGGAAAACGAGTATCACTGCTTGATTTGACTTTAAAATCTTTTGCATTTTTTTAAAAGGAGTAATCAATATGCTTCGGAATGTGCAAAGTGTGTATGAATATGAATACAAAAATATGAAAATTTCAGTGTGCAAAGACTTTTACTCTGAAAAAGGATGACACTAAGGCCCAATCACAATTCTATTTTTGTACCCCTACCCCTTTCCCTTGGCCCTTGAAACAGTGTGAAGAGGAAGGGCTTCAAAATGTACCCCTAAGAATTGGGACAGCACTACATCACCTGCACACATCATCATATGTCATTGCGATCTCTTGCTTCATATGAGATCAGACGATGGCGACTGCTGTAGTTATTCCAGTTGTGATATTTTTTGGTATTTATCTTCAGGAAATCACTGAAGGCATATATTATGTTATCAAAACGATCTAATGTGGCAATAAGATCATAACTGTACTGTGCATTTACACAGTGGCCATATTCATCTATGTAAACACACGAAAACAACATTAACATTATAGCAGACACTGTAAAAAGCTCATTCTCAGCTACTAGACTTTTCTGACAGGGTATTCCAGTGTCATCGAGTTTCATAATGTTGTGGGACTGCTGTACAGGAGTCATCATTATAGATTATAGATCGCGAAATTTAGCGGTTTTTATTTTAGATTTTTTTTTTTTTTAAAGCATGATGGTAAAACACGAATGTGGTTATGAATATATTAAAACATATGCTTGTTTGTCGTAAAAATTCATAATAATGACAAAAAATACTAATTTGTGCATCTCCGGACTTCCGGGTGCAGCCATGCTGCTGTTGTGACTGGTGTATTCTGGGAAATTTTCTTACCCCTTGGTTTCAAATGTGGTCCTGAAAAATTTTGAGATAAAGAGAATTGGGACAGCACTACCTCTACACATGAACGCCCAAAACGAGGGGTAAGAGAAAGGGCTAAGGGGTAGAATTGGGATTAGGCCTAAGGCAGAGATGCACAAACTACAGAAGGGCCCATAGGCCAAAGTTGGCCCTTGATAAACTTTAATTTCTAATATTCATAACAAAACCTTTTTGTTTGTTTGTTTCTTTTGTAATTGGTTTTGTTGAGTCTGATATTATAACAATGTAAATGTTGTCAATCAATGGACAGAGGGCAATGCACAAGACACGATAAAGCAAATGAAGGCAAAGGCAGGTGCAGCTTAGTGTATTCAGCATTGAACTCCATTGTGTTATTAATGGAATTGTTTGTATTTTTACTGTAATAAGTCCATTCTAAAAAAATAGTACTGCATTAGTAAACATTGTCTTTAATTATATTACCTGGTTATTTTTAAATATTATGAAATTACCCAGGGAACTTTATTGTAATACAGTTTGGTACTGTATATTTACCTTTGGCCCACAGCCCTCAATCAAGTTTCGTTAATGACCCTTCATAAGAAGAAGTTTAGGCACCCCTGCACTCAGGTCATCATATTTGAACATTCCACTTTCCTACTAATAATAATAATAAATTTATTTATTTTTTAGAAAAGTTAAAAAAGAAAAACTTGATTCTGGAGCAGATATCCATCAGAAAATCCATCCCCTTTATTCTACAAAAACAACCACGTGGATGTACTTTTTTCCTTACTTAAGAAGCACAGCTTTGGATTTTAATAATACATTTATAGATGTTGAAATGAACATAAACTAAACCTAATAAAAGCTGTTTGTGTGTTGTTCATGCTTAGGTCATTTTAGTTAATACATTAGGTGCATCCCAACGTGCATACTTATGTACTATTCTACCCCATTTTGTATTGGAAGTAGTGCATTCACACTAAAATTTCGTTATTCTAAAAAGAATAAGTGCACTTTAAATACTCATTCAACCATTAAAAATAAGTGAGGAATGTTGGACACTCAACTGAGGGGAGCTATCGGACACTGATGCTGCGTTATTTTATTTATTTAGCATTTTACAAGCAAATTCTCCTATGTCAGGAGTCACCAATCTTGTTCCTGGAGGTCCGGTGCCCTGCAGGATTTAGCTCCAACTTGCCTCAACACACCTGCCTGGGTGTTTCAAGTATACCTAGTAAGACCTTGTTTAGCTTTTTCAGGTGTGTTTGATTAGGGTTGGAGCTAAAATCTGCAAGACACCGGACCTCCAGGAACAAGTTTGGTGATGTCCTATGTGAAAGATTTTGCCACCTCATACTGGTGAATGCAATTGAGGTACTATTTGGTAGTTTGGTTATTTATTTCACTAATTTGGCAACCTTCTATCTAAGACAACATTAAATTCATATACTATGCTGCTGGGTATGTCAGTGCAAAGTGTATAGTGTGCTGGTTGGGACACTGTGATTAACTGGGATAAACATTAATTAGCATTAACTAATGAAGCGGTATTGCTTAGGTGGTATAGAACCAGCTATATCAAGCACAACAATGGAAATTGCTCAACATTGTGCCAACATTTTCAGACAAATTATCAGTGAAATCAGCTAATAATATCAGAATTGTCTTGTTGCAGCCAAATGGTTTCAACAGAGAACAATAACCGTTCGACAGAAGTGTTCTCAAGTGCTCACAGCAGTGTTTTTAAAGAGCTCTGGTATCTTCAGCTGTACTAATACACTTTGGTGTTTTTCTAGTTGACCATTTGGTATCAGAAGTGGCTTATATAAAAGGCAAAGGCCTCTAGATTACATTTATTTTATTTTTAATTATTTAATTAGGACAGTAAGGTCTGACTTTGCTTGGACAAAAGTCTTGTCACTTAACAGAAATAATGTACGGTATAGAATATAAAGTCATGCTGCAGTGGAAAAAGTATTAATATTGTGTATGACTCCAATGAGCTTGGAGGACTGCATCCATACATCTCTGCAATGACTCATAACTTATTAATAAAGTCATCTGGAATGGCGAAGAAAGCGTTCTAGAGTGTAATTTTTTAACATACTATATTCATAAATACTGAAAAATTCACCTGCATATTCCATTAAAGGGGTGGTTCACCGCAATATCATATTTTAAATTTTAGTTGATGTGTAAATGTGAACATAAACAGCATCTCTGAATGTAATACGCTCAAGGCACAATGCAAAGGGAGACATTGGCTTTTAAAGAGTTAGCTTAGTAAAGCCTACAGCAAACGAAGTTTGGGGACTATAAAAAATATATCCCAGTTAAGGTTGTCATAAACCCTTTAGATTAGGCGCATACACACGACACAGCGAAGGGGAGTGGCCAGGGGAGATTTAATGTTATAGCAGAGAAAGCTAAAATGGCGTCCAAATGCTGCTATTTTCACAGGGCTTGTTCTGTTTCTGTATTTGGGCTTCCAAAGAACATGACACAAAGAGAGAAGTGCTTACAGTTTAATTTTAATTATGTTCCAGAGGATTATAAAAAAGATTTCGCTCTAGTATTTGACAAAGGAGAACCTCCAGAATCTCTCCCAGTTCAGTGCTGGATTCGTTTTAAAACTCTTTAAATAAAGAGCAGTTCCAACCATAATAGAAGAAGCTGTGGATTGTGAGCCACAGCCTGTAAGTATTTTTATTTGTTAAAATTAATCAATTATATGCACAGTTTCTAGCGTTAACAGTATGTTGTAGCAAGGACATAAACAAGGATGTAAACAATTGGAAAATGCTGTTTGGCACCATTAACAATTTCAAATTCATATTTATCCATCAAACCCCTGTAAACAGCCACAATCTTCACCAGTGCTGCAGTGTGTCTCTATGCGGTGCTTTTCATACATTCTACATCTCAAATAACGAACTCGCAAAATATATGTGAACATTTCATAATACTTAAACATACTTAGTCCAAATATATGTGAAAGACACTTGTCAGATTTTATTTTAGAGAGCAGGCTTGAGGTTCAGCTGTGTCCTCTTCATTTTTTGTCTGATTCAGGTTCAAACGGATACGGTTAAGAGCTACTCTGACTGACAGTGTTTACACAATGGCAAAGTGTGTGCTAGTAGAGGCGTGACGCTTCCTGGTGATGTGTGCTAATCCACGAATCACAACACATTATGTTATCTGACCAATCAGAGCCTCTTGAGGGCAGGCTTTCGGAGGAACTAGGAAGTAGCTGAGTTGCAATATATAATTAAAAATGAAATAATAACCGGACTTTACAAATAAAGCATGAACATACATTGCTTTGCACCCCATAAGCACAACCAAGCCTTAAAAAATACATTCTGGACCACCCTTTTAATGTTTGCATCAAGTAATTTCTCATCTGACCATCATACTTGATCATTCTTCATTTGTCCAACTTTAGATAGCAGAAAAGGGAAAAAGTGATCTCCTAAAGCACAATTTGTCTAAATATTTTGAGTGTGATTTAATCAAGCGAGTTTCATCTAGAGGCATGAGGCTGCATTCTCCATGCAAGACTGGGCAGGGACAAAGATCAGAGCCATCACGGCTTATTTGAAGTCTCACTATCTCAGCAGAACAAACATTCTCCTGGATGTGCAAAGTTCACTTAATTAGATTTTCAAATATTTGACGTGATTGACGTGAATTATTTCAAACTTGTGAGGGCCGCAGTCATAATTCACTTCGACGTTGGCTGAATTTATAAATGCTCTACCCAGCTTTTAACTATCTGTTTATATATATATATATATATATATATATATATATATATATATATATATATATATATATATATATATATATATATATATATATATATATATATTTATATATTTATAAAAAGCGGCCACCCCACTGAGAGACTAAGAAACACAGGAGAGTTGATTAAAGTCATAAGTCAGGCAAACTCACACAGCAAATTAATTCAGAGAGCAATACGGAGCGACTTTGCACTGTCTAGTAAATTGGCACCCTACGGGTATAGTGGTTTGCAGCCTTACCTCTCAGCACAGAGCAAGTTTGATATTATAGGAAACTTTTCCTTTGAACAGCCTTGGAACTTAGTCATGTAAAGAGTAATGGAGCCATTGGGTTATTGGAGAATAATGTATACTCTTGGCTGAGAATCTGAAAAGAGCTGTCTACAATTTGTGCTTTCTTGATAATAATAAATAATAATAATACATTTTATGTAAAAGTGCTATTCTGGCAACTCAAGGACACCGTACAATAAAACAAGAGCAATAAAACAACAAGAGAAATAATATAAAAGTATACACAACAATAGTGCAGATTCAATTAAGTATTGAAAGCCACCTTAAATGAGTGAGTTTTGAGTTTTGTTTTGAATAATGTAAGGCAGTCGATGTTTCTGATGGCAGGTGGTAGTGAGTTCCAGAGCTGGGGAGCAGAGTGGCTGAATGCTCTGCCCATGGACAATTGTCGAGCAGAGGGAACAGACAAGTGGAGGGAAGAAGAAGATCTCAGGGTGCGAGAGGGAGCAGCAATGTGAATGAGGGCAGACAAATATGGAGGGGCGAGGTTGTGGATGGCTTTGAATGTTAACAGCTAAATTTTAAAATCAATTCGAAAATGAACTGGTAACCAGTGAAGCTGCTGCAGGACAGGGGTGATGTGATTAGAAGAAGGCGTTCTGGTGATGATACGGGCAGCTGAGTTCTGGACCAACTGAAGCTTACTGAGAGATTTATGAATAAGACCAAAGAAAAGGGAGTTGCAGTAATCTAAACTAGATGTGACAAGGCTATGGACGAGAACAGCAGTGGCATGAGGTGTAAGAGATGGCCGGAGTCGGTTAATGGTACGTAGGTGGAAGTAAGCAGAGCAGGTGTTGTTATTGTGTGAGAATCAAAAGATAGCGTGCTCAAGGATGACACCCAGACTCTTGACCTGTTTAAAGGGATAAATGGAACAGTCGTCAATAGAAAGAGAAAAGCTGTCAGTTTTGGAGAGTGTTGATTTGGTACCAACAAACAAAACATCAGTTTTTGCACTATTTAATTTGAGAAAGTTAAAAGTGAGCCAAGATTTGATTTCTGCTAAGCAGAGTGTAAGGGATGAAGGTGGAAAACAAGTAGAGGGTTTGCCAGAGAGATAGAGCTGGGTGTCATCCGCATAGCAGTGGAACTGTATGTTAAATTTACGGAGAATATTACCTAGGGGTTGGAGATAGATGATAAAAAGCAGGGGCCCCCGAAGAAACACCCGAAGAAACTGTAAAATGCTGAGAAGTGAATGATTGGAGTTAAATGAACTGAGTGCGGCCAGAGAGATAAGATTTGAACCAGTAACAAGTGGGATATTGGTGATACCAAGAGAAGATAATCTATTGATGAGGGTGCTGTAACAAATTGTGTCAAAGGCCGCACTCGGGTCGAGGAGAATGAGAATAGATATTAGTACAGAATTAGCTGCCATTTACGGTCGTTGGTGAGTTGGTTAGTAAGGGCAGTTTCTGTGCTGTGAAGTTCTGAGATAAGTGGGTTTGGAGATGTGTTTGGTTTGGATGGATTTTGGAAGTATATGGTAAATTAGAAATAGGTCGTAAGTTATTAAAATTAGATGGGTCTGAACCAGGTTTTTTGAGTATTGGAGTAATTGCTGCAGTTTTGAATGAAGCAGGAACAGTTCCTGTAGAAAGAGAAGAGTGAATAATGGCTGAAATGAGAGGCATGAGAGAACAGACACAGGCTTTAACCAGAACAGTGTATACCTTAGAACATTTGGTAAGAGTCAGTCTAGTATATAATGTTGTATTGTTAAATTCTTGTCATAGTCACTGTTAGAGCTTTTCGTATTGTCCTTAACCCTGGGTTCTCATCACTCTAAACACTGCTTTTATCTATTGGATAATGACACGTTTCACACTTTTATGATTTTTTTTGGAAATTTGTAATTTACCCTGGGGGCGATGAAACCCTGCTCTGGAACAGGGTTAGCGCCACATTTGCTAACTTTTTAGGAAATATTAAAAGATGGAAAAGTTGTAAAGTGACATGCTTTGACAAGCCTGACCTATATATATTTTTTATTATTAAATTATTATTATTGTATTATTAGGTTATAATCACTTAAGTTATAATAATAATTTTTTGATAGATCAAGTGAAAATCTTTTCCAACTGGCATATTCAAAAAACAAAAATCCTTAGCATTTAGCCCTGTAAAAGTTAAACATTTCATTCATAATGGTCTTAAAAATGTCTTTAAAAGTCTTAAATTTAACTTGGTAAAACCTGCAGAAACCCTAGTTTACATGCAGAGCTGCACATCAGTTTCAGTTTCAAAGCTATGGACCAAGAATAACTCGGAGACCATGCAAACAATAAACGTTTCTGTATAAAGGTGCTTTTTTTTTTAATTGGCCCTGAGTGCTGCGTCTAATGTTTTTAGGTGCAAAGATGTGTTCTGTGTGAATGAGCCCCAAGATTGGGGCTATTTGGGGACTATTTGTCCAATCAGCGACAGTGAAACCACAAATATGCAAATAACAATGTTAACTCACACTGGAGTTGTGCAGCTGGCAGTTGTGGTTGCCAGTGTTATACCTCTAAAAATAATGTACCAACCGTAAATAAATATTGCTTTTTTTATCATTGAAATATTTACAGTACGGATCATCTGTTAATGAAAATTCAGGAATATTTGTTTATGCCAGATACATTATGAGCAACCTGAAGCATGATGAAAGATAACCTAGGATTGCATGTATCTGGGGTTTCAAGAGTTCACACTTAGCTGATGATTGATTATAAAGCGTGTTTGGCATGCTGTCTCGGGAGAGAGCCCTGAGCTCATAAGATCCTCGAGCCCAGGGCTCCCTACCGTTACAGGGTGCGAGGGGAGTTTGAGCTCAGGTAGATCTTGAAACTCCCCTGCTGTTGTAGTTAATGGACAGATTGTGATTGCTCTTAAGAGATAACTACTTACTAGGAGCATGTCTATGGTGCGGATTCGGATTATTCAATTAACTTAAGATGCATGTTTTTGGACAAACGGAGGAAACCGGGGGGGGGCGGGGGAAACCCATATGAGCACGGGGAAAACGTGTAAACTCCACACAGAAACATCGGCTGGCTTGGTAAGGACTAGAACCAGTCACATTCTTGCTGTGAGGCAACAGTGCTAACCTCTGGGCCAACGTGCCACTCATCTAAGAAAGGAAGGAGGAGTAGGGGTGGAAAGGAGGATTCTTCAAAACAAAGATGGCTGTTATATGAAACGTAGGGTATTTATAAGTGGCTTAGAAATCATCTGATTGGTGAATCATGAATTGGTTAATGCTTGACAGGCTGTGTTCACTCATAAGCATGTGATCCTCGTGAAGTTACTTTATAAATAAACTTCACGTAGGATGACCCAGGGTTAACAATTTCAAGTGTGAAAAGTTGATATGTGTGTCAATGGATCATCTTTCAGCAGGTTTTCAAGAACAACACACCCTAAGTCTATTCAGTTATTACTGTAGTTGATAGTTCACCCATAAAATCTGTCATTTCAATTCTTTATTCCCCCATTTTCTTGTTTCAAACTTTTATGAATTACTTCTGACGAACACAAAGATGGATATTGTGAACTGTTGAAAACCTGTAACAATTGACGTCCACTGTATTTTTTTTTTACTACAGATGTAAATGTTTACATGTTTCTTTCTATCTTTAAGATAGTCATTTGAGGGTAAGTAAATAGTAGGTAAAGTTATCTTCTTGGATGAACTATCCCTTTAAGACTAGCAGCTAGTTGACTGTATTCCTTTTTACAGCACCTGATTGTGAACTTCTTTAATGTGCAGGTGATTTTGTATGAAAAACAAATGAGGTTGAGGAAAATGAAGTTCCTCTCCTACACCAACAAGCACATAATACAAAACCCTATAAATGGGTTCACCACAAATTTCCCAAAATATAAAACAAACTGAGGAAGCTTTGCAAAATGTTGATGTACTAATCTACTCAAATTAAGAAATCTTTAACCTCGACCTTCTCAAAAATGCAGCTAAATCTACCTGATAAGATTATCTTCTGCACGGCCTCGGAAGCTTCTTAGGATTGAATTTTATGCCTCAGAAAATAGTGACTATGCATCTAAACACTTTTTCAGATAATGTAATTACATTTTAAGTTGGTTTTTGGCTTTGATTGCAATCAAATTGCTGTTTTGAACATCAGGATCTTAACCTTTGAAAGAAGAGACTAATAAACACTTTAGTTTTTGAAAATCAAATTGACACCTTTAAAGGGATAGTTCACCCAAAAGTGAAAATTTACCAACCATTTACTTGTCTTTTGGTTTCATTCATTCATTCATTCATTCATTCATTCATTCATTCATTCTTTTTCCTTCGGGTTAGTGCCTGATTGACCATGGGTCACCACAGCATATACTGTATATTACACAGTGGATGCCCTTCTAGCCGCAATCCAGTACTTCAGAGCTGTCCTTTGTTTCCAACACAATTTATTTTTTTTTTTTAAATGTTGAAAACTGGTAGCTATTGACATCCATAGAATAGGCCAGGGCTATTCAATTGGCCCCCAAGACAATTTGTTCCAACCCTCCAAATAGTGTGACCATCAAAAATAAATTTAGTTCAGGCAAAAATGTTTGTAGAAAATGCCTTTTGTTCAATGCACTGATATCGTTATTAGGATTAGCCGATTTCACTATTAATTGCGATCAAGTTGATCAATCTTGAAGGCTTCTCAACGCAGGGTTTCTGTTGCACAGAACGAAACTGCTGCAACTAAAAACTTTGCCAACTGTGCGCTAGTTTAAAGTTCCGAGCTTATACACCAAGGCTAATATGCACGCACACATTGCATAAATGAATTTCTTTGGTTGTTACCAAAGAAAAATTTCAAGGCAACAGCACATTTAGAAATATTTTTTCTCAGAAAAAATGATGATGTATTCAGTACTTATTTTCCCCGCTATACATATGTTATGGATGAAAACTCATCTATCAAGCTAAGGAAAGAGAAGTTATCAGAAAATTCTGAAACTTATCTGGAAATGTCACTTTTCACAGGCTCTGATACCTCTCCCTGGGTCACAGCCCACACCGTTTACGGAGATAGCTTTGCCTGGTCTGATTTATCCTAAAGATAAATGCAGAAGTGTTATCTCAAATAGGCACAGTATACTCAGTGAAGAGAAGATGGACCTGAATGATTGATCGCATAGTGTTATAAAAGGGAGAGAGAGCGATTCACATCCGTCTTTCCTGCTGTATTTACAGATCAAAGGCAACTCTTGGGGCTAGTCGACGGCTCACATCTGAAAGAAAACTAGCCAGAACCCATCATTGTTTTCTCCCCCGTGTTATTTGGCAGATATGCTTTATGTGAAATCAAAGACCAAAACAAAGTTAGTTTGGTGTTCATTTCAGGATTTGAACTTTTTGGTGTCATTATTTGGTGATCATGTCATAGGTGTGTGTGGCTTTGCGGCTCTGCCTTTTTTGAATTAGAAAGTCTCTGGTTGGTTTTCTCTTTTCAGTGTGGTAAGGTAAGCTATGCTTTCAAAACTGCAGTTATACTTATTGTTTCAGTAATTACTGGCCACTTTATTAGGTACACCTGACCAACTGCTCACTAACGCAAATTTCTAATCAGCCATTCACATGGCAGCAACTCAATGCATTTAGGCATGTAGACATGGTCAAGCCGATCTGCTGCAGTTCAAACTGAGCATCAGACTGGGAAAGAAAGGTGATTTAAGTGACTTTGAACGTGGCACGGTTGTTGGTGCTAGACGGCCTGATCTGAGGATTTCAGAAACTGCTGATCTACTAGAATTTTTTTTTTTACATACAACCATCTCTAAGGTTTACTGAGAATGGTGCAAAAAAGAGAAAATATCCAGTAAGTGGCAGTTCTGTGGGTGCAAATGCCTTGTTGATGCCAGAGGTTAGAAGAGAATGGCCAGACTGGTTTGAGCTTATAGAAAGGCAACAGTAACTCAAATAACCACTTGTTATAACCGAGGTATGCAGAAGAGCATTTCTGAACACACAAGCCCAATTCAATTCACCTTTATTTGTATAGCGCTTATACAATGTAGATTCTGTCAAAGCAGCTTCACATAAAAGGTCATAGTAAATTGGAACAGTGTAGTTCAGTTTTTAGTGTTTAAATTCAGTTCAGTTTAGCTCAGTCCAACCTCGAGGCGGATGGGCTACAGCAGCAGAAGACCACTAGGTGCCACTCCTGTCAGCTAAGAACAGGAAACTGAGGCTACATTTCGTAAAGGCTCACCAAAATTGGACAATAGAAGATTGGAAAAACCTTGCCTGGACTGATGAGTCTCAATTTCTGCTGCGACATTCGGATGGTAGGGTCTGGATTTGGCATCAGCAGCATGAAAACATGGATCCATCCTGCCTTGTATCAACAGTTCAGGTGGTGGTAGTGGTGGTGGTTGTGGTTGTGGTGTAATGGTGTGGGGGATATTTTCTTGGCACACGTTGGGCCTATTAGTATCAATTGAGCATTGTATCAACACCACAGTATTGTTGCTGACCATGTCCATCTTTAGGACCACAGTGTACCCATTTTCTGTTGGCTACTTCCAGCAGGATAACGCACCATGTCATAAAGTGTGAATCATCTCAGACTTGTTTTCTTGAACATGACAATGAGTTCACTGTACTCAAATGGCCTCCACAATCACCAGAACTCAATCCAATAGAGCACATTTGAGATGTGGTGGAACAGGAGATTGACATCATGGATGTGCAGCCAACAAATATGCAGCAACTGCATGATGCTATCATGTCAATATGGACCAAAGTCTCTGAGGATTATTTCCAGTATCTTGTTGAATATATGCCACAAAGGATTAAGGCAGTTCTGAAGGCAAAAGGGGGTTCAATCCGGTACTTGTAAACTGTACCCAATAAAGTGGCCGGTGAATGTACATCAGCATACTACACTACTCACATACTGTTTTTCATATTCTACATTCTACCTTGTAGAAGTATTTATCACAATGACAATCAGAAAAAATAAGACAGAACCCCCCCCCCCACCCCCACCCCCGAGTGTGAGATATGTTTGCAAGACTGTGTTTTTGTCAACCACTTTAATTCAGAACGTTTTCTGACAACCCTTCAATCCCCATATCTCAGCAGTATAAAACACAAAGCTTGAGAAAGGACAAGCTTCTTTGTGGAACACAAAGCCTTCTGACTCCCTGCTAGTCTCAGAAGAGGATAATGCTGTTCAAATGGCACTTTCCTGTATGATAATAGCCTAATGATTGCATCAAGCAATGTGAAGGTCTATATTGCTGTAACCAGCTTGACTTTATTTGTAATATGTTCACTCGCATTCCTTAATTGCTAAACATTTAGGGGAAAAAATTGGAAACCGAAGCATCAAAAGTGATTTAGTTTCTGGGGGTGTTAAAAAAGACACAATTCACTCTTCTATGAATTAAAGTGATAGATCATCCAAAAATTCTTTTTTTTTTCTTTCTTTTAAATTCAAAAGAAGATATTTTGAAGAAAGATTTAGCCATTGACTTCTGTAGTATGGGTATTAAAAAATATTGTATAGATCAGTGGTTGCAGTTTTTCATCTTTCTTCAAAGTATATTCGTTTGTGTTCAGAAAATGAAAATGTTAAACGGGTTTGAAACAAGTGAAGGGTCAGTAAATGAAAGAATTTTCATTTTTGTGTGAATTCCCCCTTTAAAACCTTAAAATGTGTTAAATCGAAGCACAGGTTATCAAATTCAAAGTTAAATGTTGCAACAAAAAAAAAACTAGATTACTCATTTACTTAAGCCCTATATTTATTCTTGATTTTGAAACACTAAAGGTTTTTATTATATTTTTTTTCATAAGAGTTTTAAGAAGATCCTTTAAAATATACAATATTTAATGCATTAAAAAAGACCAGAATAAAAAAATAAAGCTTCCAGAAAGCTTGTTATGAGCTGTGGGATTTCCACCCAATAAGATCACACAGTGGGCGTGGCTACTGGGTCCAGTGCAACAGAGCAATCAAATGAGAGCTTAGTCACTTCTCATTGTTCTTGGACAGTCATTAGAAAAATGATTGGAGGCAAACACCTGAACTTGGGGAAAATTGCATACTTTATCTCACGGTAAGCAGCCGGGACTCTCAAGGTCTTAATTAAATATAACTTTTCGAGCCAAAAAAGTTTTAGCAAAGTCAATCCCGGTTTCTGGAGTGACCTTAACCATTCATTATTCACAATCTGCATTGCGACCAATTAGGCTATGGCATATGAAGTTAAAACCTACAATCCAGTGGTGTCCATTCCTGTCTCTGCAGGGCCACTGACCTGCAGGATTTTGCTCCAAACCTACAGTAATTAAACAAAACTGAGGCAGCTAATCATGATCTTTAGGCTCACTGGAACACTCAATCTGGTTGGGACTGAACTCTTATGGAGTAGGACTGGACACATCTGTTCCTACCTTTTGCTCCGTTTTATGCGCAACCATGACCATGCAGCTTTAAAATGGCACTCAACAGTGCAGTGCCACAGGGTGTCCATGGGGCAAATAATTCAATTGTTTTTTAAATAAATTTCATTAAATAACACATCTCACAGCCCATTTATGATAAACTGTAGAGCATTTCCTGTGCTAATGTGGGAAAAACTAGAATTCACTTTCATTTAAGAAGACATGGGATTTAACATTAAGAATGTAAATGAGTACATTTTAAAGCAGCAGAAATGTTCACAACGTTTGCTCATTTTTCCAGGACAACACATACACTTAATAAACAAATATACTCTATTAAACATGTACACATAGATTTGTGCAGGCTAACTATGTCTGTATATAATAACTTATATTTGATTGTAACTTTAACTTAATTTGATTGTAATGCAATAATGTCCACCTTTTGTAAAGCTGCTTTGAAACGATAATTATTGTAAAATGCGCTATACAAATCAACTTGAATTGAATTGAATTTAGTTTAATTCTTGTCCCAACCTTTATTATTATTATTTTTTTTTTGTGTGTTGAACACAGAATAAGATATTTTGAAGAATGTTAAAAATGGGGATAAAAATAAGCATTATAGAAGTTGATGGTTACATGTTTGTACCTTATTTAATGTACTTTTTTTTTTTTCAAAATAACTTAATATAATATAATCAACTGAAAAAGGAAACTCAAACAGGTTTGTGGCAAGTGAAGAGTAAATGATGACAGACTTTTCAGTTTTGGGTAAACTATCCCTTTAAGAACATGTTGTGAATATGGCATAGATTGTGCTTAAGAAATTGTTTGAGAACAAATTAACAAAAATTACTGAATAGATGGAGGTGAATGATCCCCATTCTATTTAGGTTTGGTAACTGTAGTACAGTATAATTGGAATGACCCTGGTTTGTTGATTTATTAAAAAATAATACATAGCTGATTTGTAGCTTTGCATCACCTTCCTGGGTGTGCATTTTATCTAAATATTCCAATGGCCTGTGGTCAATTGTTCCTTACTTAATGGTTTTAAATTGTTTCATTCTGAGATCCTGCATGTCGAATAGTAAACGATTGGCAAATACTGATAACTTGGTGAATATATACAGTATATACAAACACAGCAAAGAAAATAAGTACTGAACACGTCACCATTTTTTCAGAAAACATATTTCTAAAGGTGTTGATGTCACAGGGAAAAAGTATTGAAGAAAGGTAGATGTAGAAAAGCAGTGAACGCCCAGACAGCAGCTAAAATCCCTCAGTAGTTATTCAGGAACCCTCTGCCCTTCGACATTGGATATTAATATTAGCTGCTTCAGTCCAACATATACATTTGCAGAATGATGAAAATGAAACCAGGGTGGACATTTTAGCAAGACAGTGATCCAAAGCACAGCCAATGAAACTCTCAAATGCTTTCAGATAAAGAAAATCAAGCTGTAGAATGGCCCAGCCAATCACCTGACTTAAATCCAATATAACATACAAATTAAAGATCAGATTTGATAGACGAGACCCACAGAACTTGTGACGTCAGAACAGAAAAAAAAAAACATATATACATACATTGATACTGCAATGGTGAGTTTATCTATGCATCTATTTAATAAATGTACAAATATAATCCAGTCTTATTAACTCCATAATTCAGTATTATTTGATTAAATTAAGTTTGAACAACAAAAAGATGGGGAAAAACTACACCTTTTGAATAAAACCAATTCCCCATGAGGCTTCTGCAGAATAATTAGCTTTTAAATAGAAGCGTTAATAATGTAAATCTTATTCTTTAGTGTAGATGACAGCATTCAAAGACAGTTTTTAATGGTTTTTATCTTTGCTTAACTGCCAAGTCTGCAAATGTATGAACTGGATCTGTGCTGAAAATAATGCACTGATTGGAAAGTGTAATTCTGAACCTGATCGTGCTGGTGTGTTATTGAGATCTCTGCTGCCCCACTGTGTTTGTGATCGCACGCGCACACACACACACACACACACACACACACACACACACACACACACAAACATACACTGAAGGAATTCACGTACCCTTGTCTGAAGATGAAATCAACTGTGACTGTGATTCATACCACCGTATCTGCATATTGCCAAAGGCCTTGTGTGTTTTTATGCAGTTTATTATTTTATTTTATGTTTGCTCATTTACACGTCTCTTCGGATTAAGTCATCATTTCTGCATCATTCCACTTCACTGTGCTGTTGTGATGCCACAAACACCAATTTAGCTGTCTGTTTGTTTTATCCCTGCAGTGACCTGGTGAATGGACTGGTGTCGCTGATGAACAGTAACATCAGTAGCCCTGTCAACCTGGTGAGTCATTTTTGAACTGTACTATAACATGATAAGTTGCATACTAGTGAGTAGTAGTGACAAATGTATTAATTTCTCAGTGAATATAGAAAATGTTTTGGTGCAGTTAAACAAAATCGCTTTATTAAACAGTTATATTCATTAAAATAAGAGTGTGGTCATATTTAGAAATAGAATGATAACTTCTCATAAACTTTTCATTTCCTTTGCATTTGATGCGTTTGATCTCAACCACTCTCAGTGGCAGAGCAGATAAAAAACAAGACACTATAGTCCTTTTTTTTTAATGGGAGGAGCTACTCTATGTCCCGCCCTGTCTTCATGTTTCAGTTGAAATTGCGTCAAATATCAAATAAAAACTGCACACAGTAACCTGTTGGGTTTTATTATGTACACCTACCACAACCCTAACCCCTCACAGTAACCTGTTCGGTTTTATTAACATCTACACCTACCACAATCCTGACCCAACCTCACAGTAGCCTGTTGTGTTTTATTAACGTCTACACCTACACCAGCCCTAAACCCAACCTTACAGTAACCTGTTGTGTTTTATTAACATCTACACCTACGCCAGCCCCAAACCCAACCTCACAGTAACCTGATATGTTTTAATAGCGTCTACACCTACACCAGCCCTAAACCCAACCTCACAGTAACCTGATATGTTTTAATAGCGTCTACACCTACACCAGCCCTAAACCCAACCTCACAGTAACCTGTTGTGTTTTATTAACATCTACATCTACACCAGCCCTAAACCCAACCTCACAGTAACCTGTGTTTTTTAACATCTACATCTACACCAGCCCTAAACCCAACCTCACAGTAACCTGTTGTGTTTTATTAACATCTACACCTACGCCAGCCCTAAACCCAACCTCACAGTAACCTGATATGTTTTAATAGTGTCTACACCTACACCAGCCCTAAACCCAACCTCACAGTAACCTGTTGTGTTTTATTAACATCTACATCTACACCAGCCCTAAACCCAACCTCACAGTAACCTGTGTTTTTTAACATCTACATCTACACCAGCCCTAAACCCAACCTCACAGTAACCTGTTGTGTTTTATTAACATCTACACCTACACCAGCCCTAAACCCAACCTCACAGTAACCTGTTGTGTTTTATTAACATCTACACCTACACCAGCCCTAAACCCAACCTCACAGTAATCTGTTTTGTTTTATTAACATCTACATCTACACCAGCCCTAAACCCAACCTCACAGTAACCTGTTATGTTTTATTAACATCTACACTTACACCAGCCCTGAACCCAACCTCACAGTAACCTGTTGTGTTTTTTAACATCTACATCTACACCAGCCCTAAACCCAACCTCACAGTAACCTGTTGTGTATTACTAACGTCTACACCTACACCAGCCCTAAACCCAACCTCACAGTAACCTGTTGTGTTTTATTAACATCTACACCAACCCTAAACCCTGTTGTGTATTATTAACATCTACACCTACACCAGCCCTAAACCCAACCTCACAGTAACCTGATGTGTTTTAATAGCGTCTACACCTACCACAACCCTAATCCTAACCTCACAGTAACTTGTTGGGTTTTTTAACATCTACACCTACACCAGCCCTAAACCCAACCTCACAGTAACCTGTTGTGTTTTATTAGCATCCACATCAACACTAAACCCAACCTCACAGTAGCCTGTTGGGTTTTATTAACGTCTACACCATACCTGCCAACACTTGTTTTTCCTGGGACTCTCCCATATTTCAGACCCATCTCCCGCCCACCTCCCTTATTGCTCTGTCTCCCGGAACTTTGAAGCAGGTATGAAGATGGTTGTGCACCAAACCCACCGCACAACCATCTTCATACCTGCTTCCCAGTTTGCGCACACCTTCACCCTCGCTCTTCTGTTCGCGCGTTTTATTGTAGATGTGTTATTAACATCTACAACTACCACAATGCTAACCCAACCTCACAGTAATCTGTTGGTTTTTTTTAACATCTACACTTACCACAACCCTAACCCCAACCTACTTGTTGTGTAACTCTCCCACTTGGAGGTCTCTTGTCTGCAGTGATACCTACTTTATTCCTGTGTGTTGCCTTAGTCTTGCATTTAATTAAACCATCAGCACTTCTCACTGGGCTGAACTACTTGGCCCAGTGTGCCCACTCTGTGTGCATCCCCTATGAATGTGGCAGTAAGACCTGCTGATCTCTTCCAGGGAAATCCAGAGGAACACACCATCTTGGAGTTTGCGCAGCTCATCAAGAGTCTAGTTGGTCAGTAGAAATATAATAAAATCAATGGTGGTGGAGTCTTATAATGAATGATTAAATGAACACCACACTACTGCCTGTCTCCTCAGCGAGCCGCAGTCATATTCAGTTCCTTCCAGAAGCGCAGGATGATCCACAGAGGAGACGGCCAGACATCCGCAAGGCCAAACTGCTGCTGGGCTGGGAACCTGTGGTGGGTGATGATGATTATTATTGATGACTACTGAGCACAGTTTACTTATTTAACACATATGTGAGCTGTGGGAAAAAAAATAAAAGAACACTTGGAAATTCTGTTTTTGTGGATGTACAATTGACCCTTCGCTAAACCTCGCCCTCCTTAGTTACTGTTATTACACCTGTCAAGCTTTCGTGCCTGGCACGTCCATTAAATATGTATGCGCCAGACACTGCCAGGGATATAATTAGTCATTTTTGGTGAACAGGTGAGATATCAGAGAAAGCCAGATAAAAAAAAACTGCAGTATGCATTTCAGCGGTGTATTCATGACATAATAGGCAACCGATTAGAAAATAATTTTATCAAAATTGAAGCTAGCTTAGCCTAGCCACCTGATTCGCTGACCATTCAACAGCTTAGTTCATACACAGCAGGAGAGGAGAAATTTAAAAATAATCTAATAATAACTAATTAAACTGTGATTTCTCTTTTTTTAGCCAAAAAATAGCATTACTAACCAACGAGGAAACACGCATGGACAGTGCCTCTATATAATTAATTCATAGAAAGAACAGCCAAAAAGGGGAAATTGATGGATTTGTGCCAAAAATTAGCATCAATGACCCATAACAATCTACAGCAGGGGTGTCCAAACTCGGTCCTGGAGGGCCGGTGTCCTGCATAGTTTAGCTCCAACTTCCTTCAACACACCTGCCTGAAGTTTCTAGTATACCTAAAAACAGCTTGATTAGCTGGTCCAGGTGTGTTCAATCGAGGTTGGAACTAAAATATGCAGGACACTGACCCTCCATGACCAAGTTTGGACACCCCTGATCTACAGTATCTGTTGACATGTAATCCAAATATTCGTAGCTTGAAACAGATGGAAATATAATTACTATTAGTATGACTACTATGGCGAGGGCTTAAATGGTGCAGTGCCCATAATATCGAGCAAAAAAAAACAGCTGGGAAACATAACCTGCTTTGTATTTTTGCGGGAAACACCGTTAAAATCTTTTTACGGTAAGAGGTGTGTGAGTATTTGCCGTCTATCACTGAATGTGTCAGGAATATCAAAAACAAAACCAACTTAACCCCGCTCTTTTAGCGCCCCTCACAGAGCTTGATCCACGCTGGTGTTTCTCCCCTTGGGTTTTAGGTTTTGGAAAGGGAAAAAAATTCCACCACCCTGTCCAAACTTTTAGAATGCCGGGTATCAGATTTACACAGTCCATATGCACTATCCTTTGGCTTGTTTCCCTTGCTCGAAAGCTTGACAGAGCTCCTGCGCTTAGCTACGGTTGCTAAGCCACGATTGGTGTGTGGCGGTTTTCGGGTGTGGCTTAGCGAAGGGTCAATTTAAAGTTATGCGTCTAAGTAAAATGTAACAAAAAGGTGCCATGTTTTAACTTCAGAAAAGTTCATTTTTAATGTTAAATGAAAGCATTTGTTATTCTGGGTCCATGCACAAGCATATAATTGGTTTCCTCTTTTTTGCTTTCAAGACTAAATCTAACAAACGGTTCATCTGTATCAAATTTAAACCTTCTCACGAACAAAATTTTATTTTTTCCCATTGTTTATTTTTGTTTAGTCACATTTTGTTTTTACACACAATGAAAATGCGATAAAACCAAAAGGAATAAACAGCTTTAAAATTTGTTTTCTGTTTTGACTGGAATTATACACGCTCCCTCTCAGCTGATTGGTCGACCAAACCGCTGTGCCATCATCAGCTGTTCCTCCATTTGTGCAGCAGAATAACATCTCAATTTATGGGCTTCTTCATAACTTCGCCAACATGTGCTTGCATTAAAAATATTATTTTATATCATACTTAAGCATCTTAGCATGTCATCTCTTTTATTTTGCGGCAGCTCTCATAATCTGTGGTAAAACTGTGTCACATTGCACAGCATGGAGCGAATAAATTTGTAATGACCAGCAGACTCGACTTTAGTGTAGGCCTAATATATATGCAACAGCCATAAATTAAATAAGATGAGTAATGTTACATATCCGTAACATTTAGTATGATGATGTTATGTCATTCGCAATCTCAGTAGCAAATCTTAATGAATGAGTGATTGATTCAAACGAATCGGTTAAATAAACGACTCGTTTAGTAATACAATCACTTGCTGCCACCTGCTGCCATTTTCAGAATCCAACTATCATGTTGTCGATCACCTCTGTGATCAGAATATTATGTTTGAATTGAATTTTATTAAGTTTAATTTTGCGTTTATTATCTAGTTTAACTTTAGATGCAGATACTTTACCACTTACGCAGCACAATAATGCTATAGAAGTCACTTTTTTATTTGTTTTCAGCTTATATTATTCTGATTAAATGACTAACAAGAACATTATATTTAAAGCGAAATTTAGATTCATTGGAAAAAATCCAAACCTCATCAAAAACAAATTGACATTTGATACTATAAATACTGTAAAAATACTGTAAAAATACTAAAAATAATCTTTCTGACTCTATTATTCCAAGTGTTATTTCACATATTTTATCTGTTCTTAGCAACACTCTTCCTATTTTATGTTATAATGGCTATTAAAATTTACCCATTGGTTGGGCATGCTGTTGTTATCACTATTGTGAGTCATTTGGAGAGTACAAATGAGGTATCCAGTTTTTACATCATGCCCATTTCATGTGACAATGTTTTTTTAAATGGCATCACAAATGAGTACTTCTAATCACTAAAACAACAGCACTTTTAGCTTGGCGGTATATCTTGCATTTAAGAATAATAACCAAAAGATACACACTATTGTATTAATAAAGTACATACAGTGCATCTAGAAAGTATTTATAGCGATTCACTTTTTCCACATTTTTTTATGTTACAGCCTTATTCCAAAATAGAATAAATTCATTTATTTCCTCAAACTTCTACACACAATACCCCATAATGACAATGTGAAAAAAGATTTTAAAAATCAAAAACCTGAAAAATCACATGTACATTAGTATTCACAGCCTTTGCTCAATACTTTGTTGATGCACCTTTGGCAGCAATTACAGCTTCAAGTCTTTTTGAATATGATGCCACAACCTTGGCACAACTGTCTTTGGGAATTTGTGCCCAGTCCTCTTTGCAGTACCTCTCAAACTCTATCAGGTTGGATGGGAAGTGACAGTGCACAGCCATTTTTTTAGATCTCGCCAGCTGCTATTCAATAGGATTTAGGTCTGTGCTCTGGCTGGGCCGTTCAAGGACATTCACCAAGTTGTTGTGAAGCCACTCCATTGATATTTTGATGGTGTGCTTTGGGTCATTGTCCCTCTGGAAGATGAACCGTTGCCTCAGTCTGAGGTTAAGAGCACTCTGAAGCAGATTTTCATTCAGGATGTCTCTGTACATTACTGCATTCATGTTTCCCTCTATCCTGACTAGTCTTCCAGTTCCTGCTGCTGAAAAACATCTCCACAGCATGATGCTGCCACCACCATGCTTCATTGTAGGTATGGTATTTGCCTGGTGATGAGCGGTGCTTGGTTTTCTCCTAACGTAACGCCTGGCATTCACTCCATAGAGTTCAATTTTAGTCTCATCAGACCAGAGAAGTTTGTTTCTTATGGTCTGAGAGTCCTCCAGATGCCTTTTGATAAATTCCAGGAGAGGAGTGGCTTCTGTCTGGTTACTCTACCATACAGGCCTGATTAGTGGATGGATCGTTGATTGCTGCACAGATAGTTGTTCTTCTGTAAGGTTTTCTTCTCTCCACAGAAAAATGCTGGAGCTCAGACATAGTAACCATCGAGTTATTGATCACCACCCTGACTAAGGTCCTTCTCCCCCGGGCACTTAAATGGCCGGCCAGCTCTAGGAAGAGTCCTGGTGGTTCCAAACATCTTCCACTTACGGATGATGGAGGCCACTGTGCTCATTGGAACTTTCAGATCAGCAGAATTTTTTCTGTAACCTTCCCCAGCCTTGTGCCTCGAGACAATCCTGTCTCGGAGGTCTACAGACAATTCCTTTTTCTTCATGCTTGGTTTGTGCTTTGACATGCACCATCAACCCTGGGACCTTATATAGACAGGTGTATGCCTTTTTAAATAATGTCCAATGAACTGAATTTACTACAGGTGAACTCCAATTAAGCTGCTGAAACATCTCAAGAATGATCAGTGCAAACAGAATGTATCTGAGCTCAATTTAGCGCTTCACAGCAAGGCTGTGAATACTTGTCTACATGTGATTTTTCAGGGTTTTTTTTATTTTTAATAAATTTGCAACAATTTCAAAAAATCTTTTTTTCACATTTTCATTATGGGGTATTGTGTGTAGAATTTTGAGGAAATAAATAAATTTAATCCATTTTGCAATAAGGCTGTAAAATAAAAAAAAATGTGGAAAAAGTGAAGCGCTATGAATACTTTCCAGATGCACTGTAAGATGAACAACTACAGAAGAAAGACTTGTGCATCAGTGTCAGTTCCTTAATACTCCAAAAATTGATCACTTTTCTAGTTGTTAAAAGGTAACCTTGCAAAACTGAGGAACAGCTGATGATGGCACGGTTTGATGTTTCGTCAACCAATCAGCGGAGAGGGGACGTGTATAATTCCCGCCCACACAGAGAACAAATTTTGAAGCTGTTTATTCCTTTTGGTTTAATTGCATTTCCATTTTGTGTGTAAAAACAAAATGTGATGAAAATAAAAATAAATTATTGGAAAAACTAAATATTTTTGTTCGTGAGAAGGTTTAAATTTGGCATAAACAAGACGTTTATTTGTTTTTCCGTATTTAGTCAAGTAATCAAATTACTTATTAAATAAGTTACTTTTTTATAAAAAGTAATTGGAACTTAATTTGTAATGATGTAAATTATGTAATTGGTAATTAATTACATTTTGAAGTAACTTACCCAACACTGGTGCTTGGATATAATATAACGATACAAACAATTCACTACGATGTCTTTTGTGTGTCTGGAGGTCCCACTGGAGGAAGGCTTGAACAAAACCATCCAGTACTTCAGCCGAGAGCTGGAGCATCAAGCCAACAATCAGTACATCCCCAAACCCAAAGCTGCCCGCATGAAGAAAGGAAGACCCAGACACAACTGAAGACACAGCTTCATCTCAGGGATGCTGGGATACGGAGGACTTTAGACATCCGGCAGCCACTTTACCAACTCCCACTAACAGATACGTCTTTTTGGCAGAGGGGGGATAAGAGAAGTTTTTCTGATGTTTTTCAGTCGTATGTGCCTCAAAATTATCCAATTTACAGACTTTGCCTTGCACTTTGGTTTGTCAGTCGTCTGTCTGTCTGTGTGTGTGTCTGTTATTTAAAGCAAGCTTAGGTCTTCATGTGCGTTTTTTGTTATGTTTACATTCTCTGCTGTTTTAATTGATGTGATCAGTTTTTTTTTTCTAGGATCATCATCGAAGCTAAAGATGTTTTCGTTTTTTTTTTAAAGGACACCTGTTGAAAATCTTGGAAGTCAGAGATTGAGAATTATTTAAAGTGTGTTTTGATGCCAGGAAACCTCAGTTCTGAGGACACGGATGAAAGAAAAGCTTTGGAAAATATTTCTTTCTGCTTTAATCTTTGTGACAACTTTGAGCAAAAATCTGTTGTTACCTTTGTGAAACTTCATACTGAACTTTGATCTTATAATGGATTTCAGGTGAAAAGAATATTTTAATAAAATATTTACTGTGAGTTTTTACTGTATTCCCCTTTTAATCTTGTTTTTCTTAGCTTTTCCTTTGTAAAACTAAGAACACTTGGAAATTATGTTTTGAGTTTAAAAAAAAATACATTGTGTGTGTGTGTGTGTGTGTGCGTGTGTGTGTGTGTGTGTGTGTATATACAGTATATATATATATACACGGATGAAAGAGGAGGCATTAAAGATGAAGCCAAATTTTTTGATGATTTTTGGCATTCCTGCAAGAACGCTTTCTTTGCCATTCCAGATGACTTTATTAATAAGTTATTTGAGTCAGTGCACCGATGGATGGATGCAGTCCTCCAAACTCATTGGAGTCATACACAATATTAATTCTGTTTCCACTGCACAATGACTTTATATTCTATACTGGACATTATTTCTGTTAAATGACAAGACTTTTGTCTAAGCATAGTCAGACCTTACTGTCCTAATTAAATAATTAAAAATCAAGGCATGATCATATTTTATTTTGATAAAATAATAGTAATTTAGAGGCCTTTGCCTTTCATATAAGCCACTTCTAATACCAAATGATCTACTAGAAGTCAAGTTATTATTTGTTGTTCCTAATACTTGAAGGCGACAAAACTTTTGTCAGGTATATGTATATATATGTAATGAACCTTATTGACATTTATGTCCGTCAGAAAAACACCACACACGCAATAATGTACAAAAGAAAAATACTTTATTTACTTTAAGAACAAGGGCCATTTAGATGCGGGTACCAGGGCGAGAAATACAGACGTCATAGACTACACGCGATTATCACGCCCCTTTCTTTACACACAGTGAGTTCACCACATCACTACAACAGTGTTTCAAATAGCACCCAACACCTCAATCTACACTGCACACAAAATTAAGGCGCATCCCCTATAATCATGTATCCCCCTCACCCGCCTCCCGCACTAATCGCCTTTCACGCACACAAACACAGTCCACGTACAACAGGAATAAACACAAATAAAGGTTTAAAACTACTTCCCTTCACACAGCCTTTGAGAACCAGCTAAGGAGAAAGGAACCAGCGTTATCCCACGGAGCAGGACAGGGCGCACGTCCACGATCACACAGGCCCGTTGTAAGATTCGTCCGTCCGCTGCTAGGAGGCGTGGCCAGGATGCTCAGTCGGTTCATTCATAAAATGTGGAGAAGGCGGGGCTAGACTCCACGGTTTACCCACCAACATAGGACTGGGTCAAAAGAGAGGCTTAAACCGAGGTAGTGGGCAGCTAAACATTTATTATCCCCCCCTAACTCAACTATCTCACATAGGAAGCCCTGTCTAGCTAACTATCTTCATCTTCGGAGGGCATATTGCCCCCTAGAGACAGCTCAGCAGAACCCACAACTCACCACCTCGGAGCTCGAGTCTTTTTCCCGCACACCTTTTTTAAAGAGTCTCATCATAAGCGGTCCACAGGTGAATCCACTCAGTAAAGTCACATGGTCCTGCGATCTCAACATTCCACACTATTCCCTCCTTCTTCAGAAGAACTCGTCCTCGAGTGAAGATGATAATCTTTAGCCCATGCTGGTAATTTCTTCAGTCGCACAGGGCGAGCATTCTCTGCACTCGGCACTGCAGCCGCTCTCCCATCATCTCCACTATCATTTACTGGTACGCTTGTCAATTCCAACGAGGACTCAGTCTGTGACACCAACTGAAATGGTGAATTTGGTTGATGACCCACGTCAGCATTCCTCACAGAGATGCACTGTCCCTCTGTATTCGGTCCCCCCTCAGATACCTCCAGGGAGGGGTTAAGAAGGGTGGCTTGATCAACCAATGTTTGTAGTGGTGATTGTCCAGAGCCGTTAGCCTCCCCCAACCGCTCTGAAATAAATTGAGACACACATGGTTTTAAACGATTGTAATGAACCACTACCGTCGCACCCCCCTTTATTGGCTGAATTTGATACAACACATCAGACAGTCGCTCTATCACTTTAAAAGGGCCCTTATAATTACGCTGTAACTTAAAACACACACCCTTTTTCTTAGCCCTGTTCCGGACCCAAACAAGCTCCCCCACTGAATAATATTGTACTTGAGCCCTGAAATCAAACAGCTTTTTCTGCTGAGAAGAAGCCTGTAACTGATGTTGCTGTACTGCTTCTACAACTGTAGACAAAGTCTCTGCCATTCGTTGTACAAACTCATTAGGAGAATCAAACGCCTCTTCAAAATTCATGTTCAACATAATGTCAACAGGCAGTACCATTTCCCTCCCAAACACCACTTTATAAGGTGTAAATGCAGTGGTTGCATGAACACTGCTACGATAAGCCATCATGACATACGGCAGCAACAAATCCCAATTTTGTTGATTATTATCCACAAAAAGTGATAACATGGATAGCAAAGTCCTATTAAAACGCTCAATAAGTCCATCTGACTGAGGATGGTAAGGGGTCGTACGGGTTTTATTGATCTCCAATAACCTACAAACTTCCTGAAAAAGAAAAGACTCAAAATTTCGCCCCTGGTCAGAATGAAGACTTCGAGGGACACCATAACGGCACACCCACTCCTCAACTAAGACTTTAGCTATAGACTGTGCTTCTTGATTTGGTAGAGGAAATTCTTCAGTCCATTTTGAAAAGTAATCGCCTACCACCAAAATATACCGATTTTGTCCCTCGTTTCAGGGAGTGGTCCCAATATATCCAAAGCAATACGTTCATAAGGGCGAGAAGCAAATGAAGGACACAGTGGCGCTCGAGGACTACGAGATGGAAGCTTTCGTGAGGCACACTCTAAACACCCACTACGCCATCTTCTTACATCTGCAAACCAACCTGGCCAGTAAAAACGATCTTTAACTTTTCCTTGCAGTTTTTGTACTCCTAAATGGCCCCCAGTAGCTGTATTATGCAACATTGTAAGAACTTTTGGTACCAAACACTTCCGAAGCACCACCTGCACTTTACCAGCTGCATCTGAATTTTGTGGAGGAATACGAACCAATAATTGGTCCTGTACCTGAAGCTGATCCCACACTACTGCAAATTTTTGCACCTCTGCATGGTTTCTAAGTTGCCCACGATCTTCCAAAGTCGTTAGTAATTGCAACACCTGACTTAGCTCCTGGTCCTCCTTTTGTAACTTAATCAGGTCATCTTCCACACTTTCTGTAGACAGTGTTTCTGGAGTCAAACCAGTCACATGCACAATTCTAACAGGGCAAGACTCTGAACCCACCTTATCACCCTGATCCACCATCTCATCTGAAACAAAGTTCAAGGCTGGCAGCCTCGATAAGGCATCGGCATTTGCATGCTGCTTACCTGGATTATGAACAATCTTATATTGAAAATTTGCTAGCTGTTCCAACCACCGAGCAAGCTGTCCTTCGATTCCTTGAAAATTATGTAGCCATCTCAAAGAATTATGATCCGTACGCAACACAAACTCTGCACCTAAAAGATAATGTTTGAAATGTTTTGTAAATGTTACCATACTCAATAACTCCTTTTTTGTTGTTGCATATTTACGTTCTTGCTTTGTAAGGGACCGGCTTGCATAAGCTACTACTCGCTCTACCCCTCCGTCTGCTTGGGACAACACAGCCCCAATTCCCACCTCAGAAGCATCTGTATCCAATATAAATTGTTTTGCAGGATCTGGGTATGCTAAAACTGGTGCTGATATAAGGCATGACTTAAGGGCCACAAATGCTCGTTGACAGTCATCTCCCCAATGAAATTTTCGCCCTTTTTTCGGTCAATTGATGGAGTGGACGAGCAATTTCAGCAAAACTCTTTATAAAGCGACGGTAGTATGAGGCTAAGCCCAAAAACGCACGCACCTCAGTCTGATTTCTTGGGACTGGCCACCCCCTAACTGCTTCAATCTTTGAAGGGTCCGCCTTAACCCCTTCAGATGAAATTATGTGCCCTAAATAAGACACCTGCTTTGCAAATAAATTGCATTTAGATGGTTTCACCTTTAAATTCGCCTCATGTAACTTCCTAAAAACTTGTTCCAAACGCCCTAGATGTTCTTGGAATGTTTTTCCAAAGACAATAATATCATCCAGATATACCAAACAAGTGGTCCACTGAAGATCTGCTAAAACAAGATCCATTAATCTTTGGAAAGTAGAAGGAGAGTTACATAAGCCATAACTTAAAACATTAAATTCAAATAGGCCTTGTCGTGTTATAAAAGCTGTTTTGGTTTATCCTTTGAATCGATCTCCACCTGCCAATAACCACTTGCTAAATCAAGTGTGGAAAACCATCTAGCCTTGGCTAGACTATCTAGGGCATCATCTATCCTAGGAAGGGGGGTAAGCATCTTTCTGGGTTACCTCATTAAGCTTCCTATAGTCGATACAAAAACGTAGACTACCGTTTTTTTTTTCTAACTGGTACCACTGGGGCAGCCCAGGGGCTACAGGAAGGCTGAATGATCCCATTATCTAACATCTGCGTTATATGGTCTGTCACTTCCTGCTGCAAATGAAGGGGAACACGACGGGGAGCAATCTTAATTGGTGGGGCAGCCCCTGTATCAATTTGGTGATTGACTAATTTTGTTCTACCCAAATCAGTATCCCCAGTGCTAAAAAGTTCTTTATAGCACTCTAATACCTCTCGAATTACATGCATCTGAACCGCACTGAACCCCCTTGTGTCCAATCCAAAATGGGAGATCAGGGCGCCCGCCGACCACGAAGCCCCAACATACTTTTCCTGCTCTACTTCTTCTGCCCCTTCCCCCACCTCAATATTTGTAGACAGGATCCCAATTTTCATACAGTCATGAAGAGTGTGGGCCTCTTCAGTTACGTTAATCACTCGAACTGGCATAATTGCAGCAGTCACTGAGCATACTACACATGCTACCAACACATCACAATGACGGGATAAAGAATGGCCGGGCTCCAACATACCTATTATTTTTCCTGATGGTGCTCCCTCAACTGAACCCTGAATTAATACTTCACTGCGTGGGGGTATCCGGGTATCTCCACGAACTACCACTGGCAGTGATGAGACTGCAAAATCCGCTTGTAACTGTAAAGAAATTTTTTTTCCCATCAAATAACAGCATAATTCATTCAGGTCTATTTTAGCCCCAAATTTTAATAAAAAATCACTCCCCAATAACACCTCTCCAGAACTAATATCTGCCACTACAAAATCAGTTACTACAGCCAAAGAGTCAAATTGACAGGTTGTTGTCCATCTGCCCACTACATCTTATCCCCATTGGCCACTGACAAACTGCCATTATACTGCTTTAAATCAGTTCCTCCACCTGTCGCTTCCACCCAGAACTGTTTGGGTACAATTGATACTTGTGCTCCTGTATCAATTAAAAGGCGTGTATGCACCCCCCCAACCTTGCCAACCAAATAAACCCCTGTTGTTCCCGACTGTGGCTCCTTTACCTCTCCCATCATAGACGCAGTACGAAGAGGGGCGGGCACTTGGTCTACCGCGCCCGCCCCTTCCCGTTTCCCGACACGTATGGACAATCTTTCTTAAAGTGACGAGTACAACCACACTCCCAGCAAGCCTCAGTCTTCTGCTGATCCCCTCGGGCATTGTCAGTTTTAAAGGTTCTCGTATCACGCCGATTAAATACGCTGTCACTCTGTGAAACTGGCCTAGAGGACTCAGTCAGTGTCAGATCTTGTAGCATTTTAACTGTGCTCTGCAGATTTTAACTTCTTGTCGCAGCCCTTCTACCATAGTTACTAACGCTTGCATTTGCCCATCTCTTACAGTTCCCATACTTTCATTTATAACGCCACAAACTTTCGCATTCGGGGGGGCTGCGTTTCTTTCAAGGTCTCTAATTAACTCCAATTCGGACACCAGGTTAATTGCGCCCTCTAAAGTGGCTGGCTTAACACTGCGCAAATGAATTCGTGTATCAGCGCTGTCTATGTTGGCGATAAAATGATCTCGAGCCAATAAATCTCTCGTAGTGCTATCTACAGAGGGGTATGCTTTCATAATTAGGCGTCTTAGGGAGTTACCAAACTCCCGTGCCGTTTCAGTCGGCTGCCTCTTACGAGAAGAAAAGCTTACTCGATTCCAATCAGCACTTTCACACGGCTCTAAGCATTTGCTCATTGCTGACTTTAATTGTGAAAAATTTCGCCGAGCTTCATCAGGCAACCCACAATAAAGATCTCGCGCACGACCGGAAAGCAACAGGGACATAAACTTTAATTTAAGTTCATCATCCCACCCATTTATCCCCGCAGCCATCTCAAACTGATCTGCCCAATCTGACCATTCGCGCCCTGTCCCTGTGAATGTCTCGGGCATAAAAACAGGACGGGGTGCAGCATTCATCTGCACGGGAATGTCACCATTTAATACAGGCACGGTGTTACTGCCGCTCGCACCTTCCGACTGTGGTTCTGACATCCTGACGGACACTGAACAAAAATGTCAATAAGTTTTCAAATAATCAATTTACTGCTTATCCCCACCGCTGCCGCCAGTGTAATGAACCTTATTGACATTTATGTCCGTCAGAAAAACACCACACACGCAATAATGTACAAAAGAGAAATACTTTATTTACTTTAAGAACAAGGGCCATTTAGATGCGGGTACCAGGGCGAGAAATACAGACGTCATAGACTACACGCGATTATCACGCCCCTTTCTTTACACACAGTGAGTTCACCACATCACTACAACAGTGTTTCAAATAGCACCCAACACCTCAATCTACACTGCACACAAAATTAAGGCGCATCCCCTATAATCATGTATCCCCCTCACCCGCCTCCCGCACTAATCGCCTTTCATGCACACAAACACAGTCCACGTACAACAGGAATAAACACAAATAAAGGTTTAAAACTACTTCCCTTCACACAGCCTTTGAGACCCAGCCAAGGAGAAAGGAACCAGCGTTATCCCACGGAGCAGGACAGGGCGCACGTCCACGATCACACAGGCCCGTTGTAAGATTCGTCCGTCCGCTGCTAGGAGGCGTGGCCAGGATACTCAGTCGGTTCATTCATAAAATGTGGAGAAGGCGGGGCTAGACTCCACGGTTTACCCACCAACATAGGACTGGGTCAAAAGAGAGGCTTAAACCGAGGTAGTGGGCAGCTAAACATTTATTATCCCCCCCCTAACTCAACTATCTCACATAGGAAGCCCTGTCTAGCTAACTATCTTCATCTCCGGAGGGCATATTGCCCCCTAGAGACAGCTCAGCAGAACCCACAACTCACCACCTCGGAGCTCGAGTCTTTTTCCCGCACACCTTTTTTAAAGAGTCTCATCATAAGCGGATCCACAGGTGAATCCACTCAGTAAAGTCACATGGTCCTGCGATCTCAACATTCCACATATATATAACTATATGTATATAATTATATTAATTTTAATTTATTTAAAGTATTATAAAGGCTGCATTTTTTTTTATCAAAATACAGTATTTATTTAATAAGCTGACTTGGCCCTCAAGAAACATTTCTACTTTTACAGTCATTTTAGTTTGTAGTTTAAAAAAAAAAGATTAATTTACTTTAAAAACAATCTGTTTTTTACACGTTATTATAAAACAGGTAGCACTTAAAGTTAAAACATATTTAAACTTGAAGTTATAAAACAAGGTACAGAATTGTTTCATCATCCTGCCATTCTTTCAGTATAAAGAAAGTCTATGAATACCAAAGCTGTTGAGCTCTTAAATCTATAGCGGAGAACCAGAATTAACTATAATGACTGATAATTTCATGCTTTTCATCACACAAAGGTATGAATGAGTCACGTTTATTACATTTTTTTTCTAGGAATTGCAATTTATTTTATTACGTAAATGATGAAGATGTGAATCCTTAACTGTTCCATTAAAAATACATGTCCCCCTTTATTTCCATTTACAAAAGGAAGCACAACTAAAGAGGAAGAAAGAAAGAAGCAAGCTGAGATCACTGTGCAGTAAATCAGAGCAGAGAATCATCTTGTTGGCAGTCAGTGACGTGTTTTCTGGTTGAATGGACCGTTCTAGTAGTAGTCATAGTTGACATTTGCCCCGTGTCTGTATGAAGCAGCTCCCCGAGGCCCCAGTGCAGCGTTTTCATCATAGTGATGCTGGCGACCCTGATCACTGGAGCGGTGCTGATCCATCCAGTACGCCAGATCTGTCCTCCAGTCTCTGAGGAAATGGAGAAAAGGAGCTTCATGCATTAAAGGTACTGTGTGTAAGAATTTTCATTGTATTAGTCAGCTTTTTTCATTTCAATAGCCACAGTGACGGAAGTAAGTATTGAACAAGTCACCATTGATGAGAAAACAAATTCTAAAGGTGCTATTGACTTGATATTTTCACTAGATGTTGGTAACAACCAAATAAATCCACATATGCAAGGAAAAACAAAGCTAATTAGTTTACAAATGAAGTTATGTGTATAAAAATAAAATTATGCAGGGAAAAGTATTGAACACATGAAGAAAGAGAGGTGTAGAAAGGCAGTGAAAGCCCAGACAGCAGCTCAAATCTCTCAGTAGTTATTCAGCAACCCTCTACCCTTCGTCATTAAATACATTTCAGTACATTATCCTTGTGTCATTCCATTATTACACATAACTAATTTTTCATTTTTTTTTTATCTTTGTTTATGTTTGTATTGTTTGGGTTATGACCAAAATCTGTTTCAACTCCCTGTCAACCAGATCCTTTAGAAATATTATTCAAGAGAAAATCATGACGTGTTCAATACTTATTTCCCCCACTGTATAGGTTATCCACATATTTTTATGCAAATTCTGGATATCACATTAAACTGCTTAATGGAAACGCCAAGATGAACCTGAGTTTTGAAATTGTGCATAAAAATTGTATGAGTAGGATAAACTTTTTATCTTATAAGAAAAAATGTGCATAAACTACAATAGAAACACATTAAAATCAAGCATGCGCATCAACAAAAGTCATGTGATTTGTGTTCTAACAGATCGCATGATAACGAAAAGTGGCTCAGCGCGACGACATTAATGGACAAAACAGCAGGTCGACTACATTGTAAAACATCTAAAATGTTGTTTAGGTCATTCTAAAATTCTTTAGCCAAAAAGTCCGTCATTCAAATGGTTCGGTTTATTACCTCCAGAGATGAATACTGACACATTATAAATAACCAGAGCTTTTCACTCCAGTCATCTTCATCTTGAAGAATCCTCCCTTCCACCCCTACTCCTCTTCTCTGATAGGGCGGCCCAGTGGTAAGCACTGTTGCCTCACAGCAAGAACGCCGCTGGTTCGGCCCCTTACCGAGCCGGTGGGCGGTTCAGTTTGCATGTTCTTCCCATGTTCACGTGGGTTTTTCCTGGGTTTCCCGGTTTTCATCCCACCGTCTAAAGACATACACCATAAGTAAATTGACTACTCCAAAATAGCATCTTAAGACAACTCTTAGCCAGATATATCTCAGCATGTTCACAAGCAGGGGAGTTCTCGAGACCTACCTGAGCTCAAACTCTCTTCTCGCCTTCAAAACGGGAGGGAGCCCAGGCTCAAGGATATTCTGAGCTCAGGGCTCTCTCCCGGGACTTCATTATATCACAAAAATGCCCACATTTGCTTCTCCCTACCGCAACAAATAGCATTTTAATTTTGGTTCCAGTGAACCTGAAAGTCTAGATTTTGTTCTCTTTGACTCATTGGATGCGCAACGGTGCTTTATTCACAAATGTTTTATGTGATATTCCAGTTTCTTTTGATGGAAACATAGCTAATGCCGTGAACAAAAATGAAAATTAAACAAGGATAACACAACTTGGTGGCAAAGTTTGAAGACAAACTTGATGTTGGCTTTAGAAAGCCTAGCATAAAAGTTTGAAGTAGCTTTAAGAAAAGCTTGACCTTCGAAATAAGTCTGCATAATTGATATATCTT
This sequence comes from Danio aesculapii, assembly GCF_903798145.1. Classification (NCBI taxonomy): domain Eukaryota; kingdom Metazoa; phylum Chordata; class Actinopteri; order Cypriniformes; family Danionidae; genus Danio; species Danio aesculapii. Next base: position 17,118,348 of record NC_079443.1, read on the forward strand.
GGTTGTTGCTAAAATGAGTAGATTCTAGGGGGTTTCTAGGGTACTTCAAGTCAGGGGTTCTCAACTTCTTTCACTTCGAGGCCCACCTCCTTCCAAAACATCAAACCCTCCAGACAGAGGACTGAAAAATCAAAGCTTACAGCAATTTTCACAAACACTATTTCAAAAACAAACCGAGAAAACAAACAGAAACAACATTGCATAAAGCATCCAATCATTGTCCCCTTATGGAAATTGACACAATTTAAAATTATTATAATTAACATTATAGTATTATGGCGCAGTGGGTAGCACGTTCGCCTCACAGCATGAAGGTCACTGGTTCGAGTCTTAGCTGGGTCAGTTGGCATTTCTGTGTGGAGTTTGCATGTTCTCCCTATCTTGGCGTGGGTTTCTTCCGGGTGCTCCGGTTTCCCCACAAGTCCAAATACATTGCGGTACAGGTGAATTGGGTATGCTAAATTGTTCGTAGTGGTAAATGTGTGGATGAGTGTCTGTATGGATGTTTCCCAGTGATGGGTTGCAGCTGGAAGGGCATCCGCTCGCGTAAACATGTGCTTGATAAGTGGCGGTTCATTCCGCTGATTAATTAAGGCACTAAAGCCGAAAAAAGAAAATTAATGAATGAATGAATTTTAGTAATACAGTATATAATAATTATTAGTACTCGAGTTATATATTTATCGAGTTATATATTTTATTATACATTATATAATAGTATAGTCCATCTGATTGCATTGATTGTTAAACCATCTATAAAATATGGTTTACTCATGCATATTACCACTGATAAACAAAGTAGTGAACTCATCCTAAAATACTGATATTTCATAAACATTGCTGAAAGAATGACTTATATTAAGCACTATCCAAAACAAATCTGGGCATTACTATTCTATTTTAACTATTTGTGAAAATGAATGATTCAAACTGCTTTGACAGACTTTAAAGAACCATAATGAACCATTTGCAAACTGGATATTGCTATGACCAATCAGCTCTTCCTCAAACAGATTTTCTTTTGGTAATTTTTGTAACATTGTTGTTTGATTGATGGATTCATTGTTTGTTTGTTTGTATTTTGGAATTTCTTTTATAACGAAAAGAAGTGAGTTTTTGAAAGTTATTTTCATATTTTTTCCGGGAGGTTATTTTTTAAAACCCCTGAAAGTAATGTATACAGAAAACATAAATCAATGCTTCCTAAACACTGCAAGGTGGTTATTCTTGTATAAGCTAAAGTCAACAAATTTCAAAACTGTACTTATGTAGCAACATATCTGTATGTTTCTTTAAACACCTCTAGGTTTATTCATTCATTTCTTTTCGGCTTAGTCCCTTTATTAATCTGGGGTCGCCACAGCGGATGAACCGCCCAACTTATCCAAGCACATGTTTTATGCAGCGGTGCCCTTCCAGCCGCAATCCCATCTCTGGGAAACATCATACACACTCACTCATACAGTACATACACTAAGGACACTCATGACACTACGAACAATTTAGCCTACCCAATTCACCTGTACTGTCTTTGGGACTGTGGGGGAAACCGGAGCACCCGGAGGAAACCCACACGACGCAGGGAGAACATGCAAACTCCACACAAGAACAACCAACTGACCCAGCCGAGTCTCGAACCAGCGACCTCTTTGCTGTAAGGCGACAGCAACTACCTACTGCTCCACTAGCGTCACCCCACTTCTAGGTTTACGATTCTGCAATATGTTTCCCTTATCTTTTTTTTATTAAAGTGTTGTTAGTAGCTTTCTGATCCTCAAATTATTTGGAACCCTTTAGTATCTTATGTTCAGAAAAGACTGGTTCTTTCAGTTCAGTTTTCCAGAGCTGACACAAACACTTACAGCTTCATCAAAGCCCATGTACATGAAACTGCTGGATCCACTGCTGGACGTCCGGCCGGCTGCGGTCCCAAAGGATTTCTTTTAGGGCCTTTTCAGGGAGGTCAGGAACTGTTTGGCTTTGGAGGGAGAAAACGGCCACCACTGCAGCCGGCTTTACATCCCTGTCCACTAGTGGAAGACAGAGTCAATGTACACAGCACGTCTATTAACATCAGAAGCACAGTAAGTAATCTTCAAAAATAAACATATGTTAACCTTTTTTTTCTATTGAATTGAGATGTTGTCAGATGATTTGTGGAAAATTTAAGTGTATTTTAACTGTGAATTCTTGTGATAAAAACAGACACGCACTTCAAAAGTTAATGGAAAAGAAAGTTACCCTCGTTTCATCAAAAGTTTTTCCAGCTTGCTCTCACTTGCGACATCTAAAAAAATGTTTGAAAAATAATAATTAGACCCACTCACTGGCCACTTTTCTGTTCAACCGTACTTATCTTTGTGACTAATCAAATGGATATATGGAAATAGATTAGGGCCAAGCGATAATTGAAGAAAAAATATATTACAGCTAAGCAATAGTACAAAAATAAATAAATAAACGTTGAGAATAGGCATTCAATTCATAAAAAAAATTATGAATATTTTGAGAATAAAGTCTGTATGTTTTGAGAAAAAAAAACAGATTAAATTTTGAGAATCGAGTCATTATTTATCAAGGATTTTTTTTCAAGATTTTAAAGGTCCAATTAAATTAAATCTACAAGATAATATGCTCTAAAAACAGTGACAAAATTCATGTTTAGAAGATATAAAACTGATACCAACATCTGAAGCTTGTAGTTTGCTTCTTCCGCCTAAAATGGATCAACGGTTTTATTCACGTCACCTCACACTACAATTCTCATCAAATCATAACCAATCAAATGCTCTCTAGTATCTGACATGCCCCGCCCCCTTCAAGATATTTCTCATTTGCTTTTCATTTGATGCACTTGAGCTCTCATTTGCAGAACAGTGATAAAACACGACACTATTGGCTGTTATAAAAAAGGAGGAGGAGCTACACTATGTCCCACCCTCTCTTCGTGTTTTCATTGAGATTCAAACATGACAGTCAAACATCAAATAAAACTCACATTTCAAAGCACTTCACGGGACCTTTAAGATACATCAAACGACTGGAAGCTTGCGTTCAATATACTCATCTAGGTTGTGGGTGAGGCAGTTAAAATTGGATCCAATTTTATAAAAGTGGTTATCAATACATTTTATAAAAGCACACTGTACAACAGTTTTTCTGTATTCTGTGATGTATGTTTTTATTTTATTTTCCCCCCATTTATTTATGCTTTTAAATTGCATTATGGGACCTTGATCTTTCTTCCAACAACTTTTAACCTTGTTAAAAGTGACTTTATAACATTTTAAAATGTTTAAAGTAATATAATATTCTGAGTTGGAATTGTATATTATGGAACAATAACCTTGTATAAACTGCCAGTACATTTTCTGTTATTTAACAAACTTAAACAATACATTAAAATAGTACATTATATTATTTCAAACAGCTAAAAAGTCAACAAAAGTCACTTTGTTAAACTGTTGAGTTGATTTCTCAACATCAAAAGTCGACAATGCACAGATCAACATCACATAGTGCATATACAACCAGATATAAACAGAAAACACTTGTGAATAACAGAATACAGAAACGGTTAATTAGTTAGCTTTCTGCAACTCTCACATGGTCGCCCAATGCCCAAGTACCCTAACCTGCCCTAGTTAACCTAATTAACCTAGTTAGGCCTTTAAATGTCACTTTAAGCTGTATAGAAGTGTCTTGAAAAATATCTAGTCAAATATTATTTACTGTCATCATTTGATGCCCTTGAGCTCTCATTAGCAGAACAGTGATAAAACACGATACTATTGGCTGTTATTAAAAAGGAGGAGGAGCTACACTATGTCCCACCTTCTCTTCGTGTTTCCGTTGAGATTCAAACATGACAGTCAAACATCAAATAAAAACTCAAATTTCAAAGCACTTCACGGGACCTTTAAGATACATCAAGCGACTGGAAGCTTGCGTTCAATATACTCATCTAGGTGTGGGTGAGGCAGTTAAAATTGGAACCAATTTTATAAAAGGGGTTATCAATACATTTTATAAAAGCCACACTGTACAACAGTTTTCTGTATTCTGTGATGTATGTTTTTATTTTATTTTCCCCCCATTTATTTATGCTTTAAATTGCATTATGGGACCTTGATCTTTCTTCTTACAACTTTTAACCTTGTTAAAAGTGACTTTTATTACAATTTTAAAAGGTTTAAAGTAATATAATATTCTGAGTTGGAATTGTATATTATGGAACAAAAACCTTGTATAAACTGCCAGTACATTTTCTGTTATTTAACAAACTTAAACAATACATTAAAATAGTACATTATATTATTTCAAACAGCTAAAAAGTCAACAAAAGTCACTTTGTTAAACTGTTGAGTTGATTTCTCAACATCAAAAGTCGACAATGCACAGATCACATCACATAGTGCAATTCACAACCAGATATAAACAGAAAAACACTTGTGAATAACAAAATATAGAAACGGTTAATTAGTTAGCTTAATTAGTTAGCTTTCTGCAACTCTCACATGGTCGCCTAATGCCTAAGTACACTAACCTGCCTAGTTGACCTAATTAACCTAGTTAAGCCTTTAAATGTCACTTTAAGCTGTATAGAAGTGTCTTGAAAAATATCTAGTAAAATATTATTTACTGTCATCATGGCAAAGATCAATAAATCAGTTATTAGAGATGAGTTACTAAAACTATTATGTTTAGAAAAAATCTTCTCTCCGTTAAACAGAAATTGGGGGAAAAATAAAAAGGGGGCTAATAATCAGGGGGGCTAATAATTCTCACTTCAACTGTATATTAAGGAAACGTACTTTAATCACGTTATGGTATTTTTACTGTAGCGTTTTGGCAATTTAAAATCACAGCCATTTTTACAGTGTATACAAAGGTGATAAACAAAGGGTTGTAGGCGTCTCTTTCAGGAGGCGTTGTTTGCAATGATTCCATAACTATTTCTGCTGATGTTACAATTACTGTCTTCTCCCACCTTTAATTCTTGCCCATTCATACTTCAGACAGCTGGAGCACAAGTTATCCAAATACCTTTGAAAGAAAAACAGAGCAAAAGAAGAATGAGAAAAAGAAAGACAAATTACCTGTGAAAGCCAGTGCTGTCAGTAAGGTCAAAAGTGTGAGCAGACGCAGGTAAAACTTCTCAGAAAGCATGATTTCTGCTCTTCTACTTCTTCTCTGTCGATTTGCACAAAGCCGTTGATCTGCAAGCAGACGTGCAGAGAGGAGGAGAGAGCCCGAGGGAAGCCCACGCAAACATTCTCAACGGAAACTGCAGCTGGCAAATTACTGTAAACCAAGTCGGCTAACAGAAAGAGTCTGTCTGCTTGTATATTTAAGCGAACGCACATGTGCGACGAGAGTACTTTTCCACATTCAGCAGACTTGCATTTCTTAATACTGAAACTGGATTCATTTTATCCTCCAAAAAAAGTTTGAAAAGAAAAGTGAAAATGAACTGCTAGAAAGAACTTTAAATGACCACACTTGAGCTTTCTCTAGCTTTTAGGATTAGAAGATAAGCTGCAGTGAGAAAATAATTGGTGGTTAAGAGATCTCTTTGAAAACAGTCCTCAAAGGGAGATGGAAAAATCAGAAAAGGAAGAAAGTAATAGATTGTATTACTTTTACATATGCATTCTCCCAACAAATGTCTTTTTTTCCAGCCTGATCTCGTGAGGAAACATAACTATTTTAATTTTTGTTAGTTCAGTCATACAAAAATGTAAGATTTTTAACAGGAGGCACCCAACCCTGCCCCTAAACCCCTAAACCCCAACCCTGCCCCTAAAGCCCCTAAACCCAACCGTCATTGGGTGATAAGCATTGTACAAATTCATACAGATTAGCCACTAAATCAAAAAAGTTACGAATTGCTGTGAGATTTTGTTGTTGTTTCCCATGGTATAACCCAGGGGTGTCCAAACTTGCTCCTGGAGGTCCGGTGTCCTGCAGATTTTAGCTCCAACTTGCCTCAACACACCAGCAAGGATGTTTCTAGAAAGCCTAGTAAAAGCTTGATTAGCTAGCCCAGGTGTGTCTGATTGGGGTTGGAACTAAACTTTGCCGGACACCGACCCTCCAGGACCGAGATTGGACACCTCTGGTATAACCATTTGTTTACTAGATATACATTGTCTTTAAATAATCATTAAAATGTCAAGCTTTAAAGCTTCTGCACAATGTCTTCAGTCTTCTGTAGCTTTAAATAGTGCAAATCCTTTATATTTCAATGGGTTTTTACAGGCTGTCAAAGTTTTATCACTTATTAGATAAAAAATACAGTTTTTCTCAGTGGCTTTGGTGCATTTCTCACAATACTACAATGCATTTCTCAAAACAATTAGTACAAACTGCAAAACCTAGTTGATAACCTGCAAAAGTGTGTCAATTGCTCAAAATGGATAGCTCATTCTTCAAAACCAAGTATTCATATCAATGAAAGTGTCAAGATGAAAAGTCCTGACACCATTGTTTATGAACAAGATAGTCAAATGGTTTTGTCAAGTTTTCATTATGACAGTTTACTCTATAAATGTTTTTCAATGCAAAAAAGTCAGATTTTGTTGACACTTCCTGAAAGTGCTCAAGACAGCACATATACTATTTGCACAGCCATTTGAAAACTACAGTAAAGATAGACATCACTGCATTTAGTGAGGTATCTGGAGTACAAGACACTGAATATGTATGTTTCACATTATTACTGCATTTGCTCTTTGCAATGCTAATTTATTCACAGCATTGTGCAAAAGAATAAATACACCCTTATTTACAACAAACATACACTTCCTTTGGGTAGAGCTGTGCACAACTGTAAACAATAGTGCAGTACATATTGGAACTGAACCTACAACATACATAGGTCTGTAAATCATTCATGAAACTGTTCAATTTAGAAGACATTTTCAGGGGGAAAAAAGGATTTAAATAGTTTTTATAAAATTAGCTTGACGGATTTTGACAACTAGTTCAACATTTTTGTATGTAATGACTCAAGTAATGAAATGAAGACTATTAGTTTTATATGGAATGACTATTCAGCATTCACAAGTTCAGTTAATTTTGACATATTACATAAGCGAATGACAATGTTCTAACCCTAACAGCAGAGAGTTGTATGAAAGCAGGTGATGCATGTCCAAAAGCATTTACAATTTGTTAGAAAGAATGAGAAACTGCTACTATCATGTGCACAAATGACTAATTGTTTTGAGAAATGCATTAACTGTTGTGCAAATGTAAATCGTGTTGTGAGAAATGCACCAAAGCCACTGAGAAAAACTAAATCATTCTAAAAGTGAACCTGGCTGTATAATTTCTCAACACCTTTACAGTTAGCACCTACTCACACTATGCTATCCGAACCATGCCCAGGCCCATTTCCCGGATCATTTGATAAGTGTGAGTGCTCTGAATCTGGCTTAGGCACGGTTCAATTGGCCGGCCCTGGCCCGGTTGGAAGAGGTGTGCCAGAGCCCGGTTCACTGAAAGCGAGACGTGACTTTTAAGGAACTGTTTCATATGCATTTATAAATCGTTCTTACTGTTCAATGAATGCAAACTGTCGTAGTTTATTGAAGACGCAAACTCCTCACTGCACGTAAGCTCCTAATACCTGCAGCACGAGTACTTTATGATTGTTTATGAGCGTCAAAAGTGGCTGATCTGTTCTGTGAAATATTTGACTTTGTGTCACTGCATATAAAATGGCTTAAACAACGATATAACTAAAGAAATCTCCACTGTGCTAAGTGAGAGCGCTTCTGACCAGTGCATCATCGATGACGTAAGCGTGCCCAGGCCCGAATGTAATGTGAGTGCGGGCCGTCGGGGGAGACGGGAGGGAGGACAAGCATGCTTTGGCCCGTTCAAGGCAACTGTACATAGTGTGAGTACACCCTTACAGCTGTGGTTTGATCTCTGCTGTTGTTTTACATTCAGAACGATTATTAGACCTTTAGTGTTATCTTTAGTTCTCTTCAAAATCTTTCATTTACAACTTCGGAAAACATTTCTAACACATTGAAAACATTATTGGTTATTACTATTATTTTTTTTTTTGTGTGTTGAACACAGAATAAGATATTTTGAAGAATGTTAAAAATGGGGATAAAATAAGCATTATAGAAGTTGATGGTTACATGTTTGTACCTTATTTAATGTACTTTTTTTTTTTCAAAATAACTTAATATAATATAATCAACTGAAAAAGGAACTCAAACAGGTGTTGGCAAGTGAAGAGTAAATGATGACAGACTTTTCAGTTTTGGGTAACTATCCCTTTAAGAACATGTTGTGAATATGGCATAGATTTGCTTAAGAATTGTTTGAGAACAATTAACAAAAATTACTGAATAGATGGAGGTGAATGATCCCCATTCTATTTTAGGTTTGGTACTGTAGTACAGTATAATTGAATGACCCTGGTTTGTTGATTTATTAAAAAATAATACATAGCTGATTTGTAGCTTTGCATCACCTTCCTGGGTGTGCATTTTATCTAAATATTCCAATGGCCTGTGGTCAATTGTTCCTTACTTAATGGTTTTAAATTGTTTCATTCTGAGATCCTGCATGTCGAATAGTAAACGATTGGCAAATACTGATAACTTGGTGAATATATACAGTATATACAAACACAGCAAAGAAAATAAGTACTGAACACGTCACCATTTTTTCAGAAAACATATTTCTAAAGGTGTTGATGTCACAGGGAAAAAGTATTGAAGAAAGGTAGATGTAAAAAGCAGTGAACGCCCAGACAGCAGCTAAAATCCCTCAGTAGTTATTCAGGAACCCTCTGCCCTTCGACATTGGATATTAATATTAGCTGCTTCAGTCCAACATATACATTTGCAGAATGATGAAAATGAAACCAGGGTGGACATTTTAGCAAGACAGTGATCCAAAGCACAGCCAATGAAACTCTCAAATGCTTTCAGATAAAGAAAATCAAGCTGTAGAATGGCCCAGCCAATCACCACTGACTTAAATCCAATATAACATACAATTAAAGATCAGATTTGATAGACGAGACCCACAGAACTTGTGACGTCAGAACAGAAAAAAAAAAACATATATACATACATTGATACTGCAATGGTGAGTTTATCTATGCATCTATTTAATAAATGTACAAATATAATCCAGTCTTATTAACTCCATAATTCAGTATTATTTGATTAAATTAAGTTTGAACAACAAAAAGATGGGGAAAAACTACACCTTTTGAATAAAACCAATTCCCCATGAGGCTTCTGCAGAATAATTAGCTTTTAAATAGAAGCGTTAATAATGTAAATCTTATTCTTTAGTGTAGATGACAGCATTCAAGACAGTTTTTAATGGTTTTTATCTTTGCTTAACTGCCAAGTCTGCAAATGTATGAACTGGATCTGTGCTGAAAATAATGCACTGATTGGAAAGTGTAATTCTGAACCTGATCGTGCTGGTGTGTTATTGAGATCTCGCTGCCCCACTGTGTTTGTGATCGCACGCGCACACACACACACACACACACACACACACACACACACACACACACAAACATACACTGAAGGAATTCACGTACCCTTGTCTGAAGATGAAATCAACTGTGACTGTGATTCATACCACCGTATCTGCATATTGCCAAAGGCCTTGTGTGTTTTTATGCAGTTTATTATTTTATTTTATGTTTGCTCATTTACACGTCTCTTCGGATTAAGTCATCATTTCTGCATCATTCCACTTCACTGTGCTGTTGTGATGCCACAAACACCAATTTAGCTGTCTGTTTGTTTTATCCCTGCAGTGACCTGGTGAATGGACTGGTGTCGCTGATGAACAGTAACATCAGTAGCCCTGTCAACCTGGTGAGTCATTTTTGAACTGTACTATAACATGATAAGTTGCATACTAGTGAGTAGTAGTGACAAATGTATTAATTTCTCAGTGAATATAGAAAATGTTTTGGTGCAGTTAAACAAAATCGCTTTATTAAACAGTTATATTCATTAAAATAAGAGTGTGGTCATATTTAGAAATAGAATGATAACTTCTCATAAACTTTCATTTCCTTTGCATTTGATGCGTTTGATCTCAACCACTCTCAGTGGCAGAGCAGATAAAAAACAAGACACTATAGTCCTTTTTTTTAATGGGAGGAGCTACTCTATGTCCCCCCTGTCTTCATGTTTCAGTTGAAATTGCGTCAAATATCAAATAAAAACTGCACACAGTAACCTGTTGGGTTTTATTATGTACACCTACCACAACCCTAACCCCTCACAGTAACCTGTTCGGTTTTATTAACATCTACACCTACCACAATCCTGACCCAACCTCACAGTAGCCTGTTGTGTTTTATTAACGTCTACACCTACACCAGCCCTAAACCCAACCTCACAGTAACCTGTTGTGTTTTATTAACATCTACACCTACGCCAGCCCCAAACCCAACCTCACAGTAACCTGATATGTTTTAATAGCGTCTACACCTACACCAGCCCTAAACCCAACCTCACAGTAACCTGATATGTTTTAATAGCGTCTACACCTACACCAGCCCTAAACCCAACCTCACAGTAACCTGTTGTGTTTTATTAACATCTACATCTACACCAGCCCTAAACCCAACCTCACAGTAACCTGTGTTTTTTAACATCTACATCTACACCAGCCCTAAACCCAACCTCACAGTAACCTGTTGTGTTTTATTAACATCTACACCTACGCCAGCCCTAAACCCAACCTCACAGTAACCTGATATGTTTTAATAGCGTCTACACCTACACCAGCCCTAAACCCAACCTCACAGTAACCTGTTGTGTTTTTTAACATCTACATCTACACCAGCCCTAAACCCAACCTCACAGTAACCTGTGTTTTTTAACATCTACATCTACACCAGCCCTAAACCCAACCTCACAGTAACCTGTTGTGTTTTATTAACATCTACACCTACACCAGCCCTAAACCCAACCTCACAGTAACCTGTTGTGTTTTATTAACATCTACACCTACACCAGCCCTAAACCCAACCTCACAGTAACCTGTTTTTTTTATTAACATCTACATCTACACCAGCCCTAAACCCAACCTCACAGTAACCTGTTATGTTTTATTAACATCTACACTTACACCAGCCCTGAACCCAACCTCACAGTAACCTGTTGTGTTTTTTTAACATCTACATCTACACCAGCCCTAAACCCAACCTCACAGTAACCTGTTGTGTATTACTAACGTCTACACCTACACCAGCCCTAAACCCAACCTCACAGTAACCTGTTGTGTTTTATTAACATCTACACCAACCCTAAACCCTGTTGTGTATTATTAACATCTACACCTACACCAGCCCTAAACCCAACCTCACAGTAACCTGATGTGTTTTAATAGCGTCTACACCTACCACAACCCTAATCCTAACCTCACAGTAACTTGTTGGGTTTTTTAACATCTACACCTACACCAGCCCTAAACCCAACCTCACAGTAACCTGTTGTGTTTTATTAGCATCCACATCAACACTAAACCCAACCTCACAGTAGCCTGTTGGGTTTTATTAACGTCTACACCATACCTGCCAACACTTGTTTTTCCTGGGACTCTCCCATATTTCAGACCCATCTCCCGCCCACCTCCCTTATTGCTCTGTCTCCCGGAACTTTGAAGCAGGTATGAAGATGGTTGTGCACCAAACCCACCGCACAACCATCTTCATACCTGCTTCCCAGTTTGCGCACACCTTCACCCTCGCTCTTCTGTTCGCGCGTTTTATTGTAGATGTGTTATTAACATCTACAACTACCACAATGCTAACCCAACCTCACAGTAATCTGTTGGTTTTTTTAACATCTACACTTACCACAACCCTAACCCCAACCTACTTGTTGTGTAACTCTCCCACTTGGAGGTCTCTTGTCTGCAGTGATACCTACTTTATTCCTGTGTGTTGCCTTAGTCTTGCATTTAATTAAACCATCAGCACTTCTCACTGGGCTGAACTACTTGGCCCAGTGTGCCCACTCTGTGTGCATCCCCTATGAATGTGGCAGTAAGACCTGCTGATCTCTTCCAGGGAAATCCAGAGGAACACACCATCTTGGAGTTTGCGCAGCTCATCAAGAGTCTAGTTGGTCAGTAGAAATATAATAAAATCAATGTGGTGGAGTCTTATAATGAATGATTAAATGAACACCACACTACTGCCTGTCTCCTCAGCGAGCCGCAGTCATATTCAGTTCCTTCCAGAAGCGCAGGATGATCCACAGAGGAGACGGCCAGACATCCGCAAGGCCAAACTGCTGCTGGGCTGGGAACCTGTGGTGGGTGATGATGATTATTATTGATGACTACTGAGCACAGTTTACTTATTTAACACATATGTGAGCTGTGGGAAAAAAAATAAAAGAACACTTGGAAATTCTGTTTTTGTGGATGTACAATTGACCCTTCGCTAAACCTCGCCCTCCTTAGTTACTGTTATTACACCTGTCAAGCTTTCGTGCCTGGCACGTCCATTAAATATGTATGCGCCAGGACACTGCCAGGGATATAATTAGTCATTTTTGGTGAAACAGGTGAGATATCAGAGAAAGCCAGATAAAAAAAACTGCAGTATGCATTTTCAGCGGTGTATTCAGGACATAATAGGCAACCGATTAGAAAATATTTTATCAAAATTGAAGCTAGCTTAGCCTAGCCACCTGATTCGCTGACCATTCAACAGCTTAGTTCATACACAGCAGGAGAGGAGAAATTTAAAAATAATCTAATAATAACTAATTAACTGTGATTTCTCTTTTTTTAGCCAAAAATAGCATTACTAACCACCGAGGAACACGCATGGACAGTGCCTCTATATAATTAATTCATAGAAAGAACAGCCAAAAGGGGAAATTGATGGATTTGTGCCAAAAATTAGCATCAATGACCCATAACAATCTACAGCAGGGGTGTCCAAACTCGGTCCTGGAGGGCCGGTGTCCTGCATAGTTTAGCTCCAACTTCCTTCAACACACCTGCCTGAAGTTTCTAGTATACCTAAAAACAGCTTGATTAGCTGGTCCAGGTGGTGTTCAATCGAGGTTGGAACTAAAATATGCAGGACACTGACCCTCCAGGACCGAGTTTGGACACCCCTGCTCTACAGTATCTGTTGACATGTAATCCAAATATTCGTAGCTTGAAACAGATGGAAATATAATTACTATTAGTATGACTACTATGGCGAGGGCTTAAATGGTGCAGTGCCCATAATATCGAGCAAAAAAAAAACAGCTGGGAAACATAACCTGCTTTGTATTTTTGCGGGAAACACCGTTAAAATCTTTTTACGGTAAGAGTGTGTGAGTATTTGCCGTCTATCACTGAATGTGTCAGGAATATCAAAACAAAAACCAACTAACCACGCTCTTTTAGCGCCCCTCACCAGAGCTTGATCCACGCTGGTGTTTCTCCCCTTGGGTTTTAGGTTTTGGAAAGGGAAAAAAATTCCCACCACCTGTCCAAACTTTTAGAATGCCGGGTATCAGATTTACACAGTCCAATAGGCACTATCCTTTGGCTTGTTTCCCTTGCTCGAAAGCTTGACAGAGCTCCTGCGCTTAGCTACGGTTGCTAAGCCACGATTGGTGTGTGGCGGTTTTTCGGGTGTGGCTTAGCGAAGGGTCAATTTAAAGTTATGCGTCTAAGTAAAATGTAACAAAAAGGTGCCATGTTTTAACTTCAGAAAAGTTCATTTTTAATGTTAAATGAAAGCATTTGTTATTCTGGGTCCATGCACAAAGCATATAATTGGTTTCCTCTTTTTTGCTTTCAAGACTAAATCTAACAAACGGTTCATCTGTATCAAATTTAAACCTTCTCACGAACAAAATTTTATTTTTTCCCATTGTTTATTTTTGTTTAGTCACATTTTGTTTTTACACACAATGAAATGCGATAAAAACCAAAAGGATAAACAGCTTTAAAATTTGTTTTCTGTTTTGACTGGAATTATACACGCTCCCTCTCAGCTGATTGGTCGACCAAACCGCTGTGCCATCATCAGCTGTTCCTCCATTTGTGCAGCAGAATAACATCTCAATTTATGGGCTTCTCATAACTTCGCCAACATGTGCTTGCATTAAAAATATTATTTTATATCATACTAAGCATCTTAGCATGTCATCTCTTTTATTTTGCGGGCAGCTCTCATAATCTGTGGTAAAACTGTGTCACATTGCACAGCATGGAGCGAATAAATTTGTAATGACCAGCAGACTCGACTTTAGTGTAGGCCTAATATATATGCAACAGCCATAAATTAAATAAGATGAGTAATGTTACATATCCGTAACATTTAGTATGATGATGTTATGTCATTCGCAATCTCAGTAGCAAATCTTAATGAATGAGTGATTGATTCAAACGAATCGGTTAAATAAACGAATCGTTTAGTAATACAATCACTTGCTGCCACCTGCTGCCATTTTCAGAATCCAACTATCATGTTGTCGATCACCTCTGTGATCAGAATATTATGTTTGAATTGAATTTTATTAAGTTTAATTTTGCGTTTATTATCTAGTTTAACTTTAGATGCAGATACTTTACCACTTACGCAGCACAATAATGCTATAGAAGTCACTTTTTTATTTGTTTTCAGCTTATATTATTCTGATTAAATGACTAACAAGAACATTATATTTAAAGCGAAATTTAGATTCATTGGAAAAAATCCAAACCTCATCAAAAACAAATTGACATTTGATACTATAAATACTGTAAAAATACTGTAAAAATACTAAAAATAATCTTTCTGACTCTATTATTCCAAGTGTTATTTCACATATTTTATCTGTTCTTAGCAACACTCTTCCTATTTTATGTTATAATGGCTATTAAAATTTACCCATTGGTTGGGCATGCTGTTGTTATCACTATTGTGAGTCATTTGGAGAGTACAAATGAGGTATCCAGTTTTTTACATCATGCCCATTTCATGTGACAATGTTTTTTTAATGGCATCACAAATGAGTACTTCTAATCACTAAAACAACAGCACTTTTAGCTTGGCGGTATATCTTGCATTTAAGAATAATAACCAAACGATACACACTATTGTATTAATAAAGTACATACAGTGCATCTAGAAAGTATTTATAGCGATTCACTTTTTTCCACATTTTTTTATGTTACAGCCTTATTCCAAAATAGAATAAATTCATTTATTTCCTCAAACTTCTACACACAATACCCCATAATGACAATGTGAAAAAAGATTTTAAAAATCAAAAACCTGAAAAATCACATGTACATTAGTATTCACAGCCTTTGCTCAATACTTTGTTGATGCACCTTTGGCAGCAATTACAGCTTCAAGTCTTTTTGAATATGATGCCACAACCTTGGCACAACTGTCTTTGGGAATTTGTGCCCAGTCCTCTTTGCAGTACCTCTCAAACTCTATCAGGTTGGATGGGAAGTGACAGTGCACAGCCATTTTTTTAGATCTCGCCAGCTGCTATTCAATAGGATTTAGGTCTGTGCTCTGGCTGGGCCGTTCAAGGACATTCACCAAGTTGTTGTGAAGCCACTCCATTGATATTTTGATGGTGTGCTTTGGGTCATTGTCCCTCTGGAAGATGAACCGTTGCCTCAGTCTGAGGTTAAGAGCACTCTGAAGCAGATTTTCATTCAGGATGTCTCTGTACATTACTGCATTCATGTTTCCCTCTATCCTGACTAGTCTTCCAGTTCCTGCTGCTGAAAAACATCTCCACAGCATGATGCTGCCACCACCATGCTTCATTGTAGGTATGGTATTTGCCTGGTGATGAGCGGTGCTTGGTTTTCTCCTAACGTAACGCCTGGCATTCACTCCATAGAGTTCAATTTTAGTCTCATCAGACCAGAGAAGTTTGTTTCTTATGGTCTGAGAGTCCTCCAGATGCCTTTTGATAAATTCCAGGAGAGGAGTGGCTTCTGTCTGGTTACTCTACCATACAGGCCTGATTAGTGGATGGATCGTTGATTGCTGCACAGATAGTTGTTCTTCTGTAAGGTTTTCTTCTCTCCACAGAAAAATGCTGGAGCTCAGACATAGTAACCATCGAGTTATTGATCACCACCCTGACTAAGGTCCTTCTCCCCCGGGCACTTAAATGGCCGGCCAGCTCTAGGAAGAGTCCTGGTGGTTCCAAACATCTTCCACTTACGGATGATGGAGGCCACTGTGCTCATTGGAACTTTCAGATCAGCAGAATTTTTTCTGTAACCTTCCCCAGCCTTGTGCCTCGAGACAATCCTGTCTCGGAGGTCTACAGACAATTCCTTTTTCTTCATGCTTGGTTTGTGCTTTGACATGCACCATCAACCCTGGGACCTTATATAGACAGGTGTATGCCTTTTTAAATAATGTCCAATGAACTGAATTTACTACAGGTGAACTCCAATTAAGCTGCTGAAACATCTCAAGAATGATCAGTGCAAACAGAATGTATCTGAGCTCAATTTAGCGCTTCACAGCAAGGCTGTGAATACTTGTTACATGTGATTTTTCAGGGTTTTTTTATTTTTAATAAATTTGCAACAATTTCAAAAAATCTTTTTTTCACATTTTCATTATGGGGTATTGTGTGTAGAATTTTGAGGAAATAAATAAATTTAATCCATTTTGCAATAAGGCTGTAAAATAAAAAAAAATGTGGAAAAAGTGAAGCGCTATGAATACTTTCCAGATGCACTGTAAGATGAACAACTACAGAAGAAAGACTTGTGCATCAGTGTCAGTTCCTTAATACTCCAAAAATTGATCACTTTTCTAGTTGTTAAAAGGTAACCTTGCAAAACTGAGGAACAGCTGATGATGGCACGGTTTGATGTTTCGTCAACCAATCAGCGGAGAGGGGACGTGTATAATTCCCGCCCACACAGAGAACAAATTTTGAAGCTGTTTATTCCTTTTGGTTTAATTGCATTTCCATTTTGTGTGTAAAAACAAAATGTGATGAAAATAAAAATAAATTATTGGAAAAACTAAATATTTTTGTTCGTGAGAAGGTTTAAATTTGGCATAAACAAGACGTTTATTTGTTTTTCCGTATTTAGTCAAGTAATCAAATTACTTATTAATAAGTTACTTTTTTATAAAAAGTAATTGGAACTTAATTTGTAATGATGTAAATTATGTAATTGGTAATTAATTACATTTTGAAGTAACTTACCCAACACTGGTGCTTGGATATAATATAACGATACAAACAATTCACTACGATGTCTTTTGTGTGTCTGGAGGTCCCACTGGAGGAAGGCTTGAACAAAACCATCCAGTACTTCAGCCGAGAGCTGGAGCATCAAGCCAACAATCAGTACATCCCCAAACCCCAAGCTGCCCGCATGAAGAAAGGAAGACCCAGACACAACTGAAGACACAGCTTCATCTCAGGGATGCTGGATACGGAGGACTTTAGACATCCGGCAGCCACTTTACCAACTCCCACTAACAGATACGTCTTTTTGGCAGAGGGGGGATAAGAGAAGTTTTTCTGATGTTTTTCAGTCGTATGTGCCTCAAAATTATCCAATTTACAGACTTTGCCTTGCACTTTGGTTTGTCAGTCGTCTGTCTGTCTGTGTGTGTGTCTGTTATTTAAAGCAAGCTTAGGTCTTCATGTGCGTTTTTTGTTATGTTTACATTCTCTGCTGTTTTAATTGATGTGATCAGTTTTTTTTTTCTAGGATCATCATCGAAGCTAAAGATGTTTTCGTTTTTTTTTTTAAAGGACACCTGTTGAAAATCTTGGAAGTCAGAGATTGAGAATTATTTAAAGTGTGTTTTGATGCCAGGAAACCTCAGTTCTGAGGACACGGATGAAAGAAAAGCTTTGGAAAATATTTCTTTCTGCTTTAATCTTTGTGACAACTTTGAGCAAAAATCTGTTGTTACCTTGTGAAACTTCATACTGAACTTTGATCTTATAATGGATTTCAGGTGAAAAGAATATTTTAATAAAATATTTACTGTGAGTTTTTACTGTATTCCCCTTTTAATCTTGTTTTTCTTAGCTTTTCCTTTGTAAAACTAAGAACACTTGGAAATTATGTTTTGAGTTTAAAAAAAAATACATTGTGTGTGTGTGTGTGTGTGTGCGTGTGTGTGTGTGTGTGTGTGTATATACAGTATATATATATATACACGGATGAAAGAGGAGGCATTAAAGATGAAGCCAAATTTTTTGATGATTTTTGGCATTCCTGCAAGAACGCTTTCTTTGCCATTCCAGATGACTTTATTAATAAGTTATTTGAGTCAGTGCACCGATGGATTGGATGCAGTCCTCCAAACTCATTGGAGTCATACACAATATTAATTCTGTTTCCACTGCACAATGACTTTATATTCTATACTGGACATTATTTCTGTTAAATGACAAGACTTTTGTCTAAGCATAGTCAGACCTTACTGTCCTAATTAAATAATTAAAAATCAAGGCATGATCATATTTTATTTTGATAAAATAATAGTAATTTAGAGGCCTTTGCCTTTCATATAAGCCACTTCTAATACCAAATGATCTACTAGAAGTCAAGTTATTATTTGTTGTTCCTAATACTTGAAGGCGACAAAACTTTTGTCAGGTATATGTATATATATGTAATGAACCTTATTGACATTTATGTCCGTCAGAAAAACACCACACACGCAATAATGTACAAAAGAAAAATACTTTATTTACTTTAAGAACAAGGGCCATTTAGATGCGGGTACCAGGGCGAGAAATACAGACGTCATAGACTACACGCGATTATCACGCCCCTTTCTTTACACACAGTGAGTTCACCACATCACTACAACAGTGTTTCAAATAGCACCCAACACCTCAATCTACACTGCACACAAAATTAAGGCGCATCCCCTATAATCATGTATCCCCCTCACCCGCCTCCCGCACTAATCGCCTTTCACGCACACAAACACAGTCCACGTACAACAGGAATAAACACAAATAAAGGTTTAAAACTACTTCCCTTCACACAGCCTTTGAGAACCAGCTAAGGAGAAAGGAACCAGCGTTATCCCACGGAGCAGGACAGGGCGCACGTCCACGATCACACAGGCCCGTTGTAAGATTCGTCCGTCCGCTGCTAGGAGGCGTGGCCAGGATGCTCAGTCGGTTCATTCATAAAATGTGGAGAAGGCGGGGCTAGACTCCACGGTTTACCCACCAACATAGGACTGGGTCAAAAGAGAGGCTTAAACCGAGGTAGTGGGCAGCTAAACATTTATTATCCCCCCCTAACTCAACTATCTCACATAGGAAGCCCTGTCTAGCTAACTATCTTCATCTTCGGAGGGCATATTGCCCCCTAGAGACAGCTCAGCAGAACCCACAACTCACCACCTCGGAGCTCGAGTCTTTTTCCCGCACACCTTTTTAAAGAGTCTCATCATAAGCGGTCCACAGGTGAATCCACTCAGTAAAGTCACATGGTCCTGCGATCTCAACATTCCACACTATTCCCTCCTTCTTCAGAAGAACTCGTCCTCGAGTGAAGATGATAATCTTTAGCCCATGCTGGTAATTTCTTCAGTCGCACAGGGCGAGCATTCTCTGCACTCGGCACTGCAGCCGCTCTCCCATCATCTCCACTATCATTTACTGGTACGCTTGTCAATTCCAACGAGGACTCAGTCTGTGACACCAACTGAAATGGTGAATTTGGTTGATGACCCACGTCAGCATTCCTCACAGAGATGCACTGTCCCTCTGTATTCGGTCCCCCCTCAGATACCTCCAGGGAGGGGTTAAGAAGGGTGGCTTGATCAACCAATGTTTGTAGTGGTGATTGTCCAGAGCCGTTAGCCTCCCCCAACCGCTCTGAAATAAATTGAGACACACATGGTTTTAAACGATTGTAATGAACCACTACCGTCGCACCCCCCTTTATTGGCTGAATTTGATACAACACATCAGACAGTCGCTCTATCACTTTAAAAGGGCCCTTATAATTACGCTGTAACTTAAAACACACACCCTTTTTCTTAGCCCTGTTCCGGACCCAAACAAGCTCCCCCACTGAATAATATTGTACTTGAGCCCTGAAATCAAACAGCTTTTTCTGCTGAGAAGAAGCCTGTAACTGATGTTGCTGTACTGCTTCTACAACTGTAGACAAAGTCTCTGCCATTCGTTGTACAAACTCATTAGGAGAATCAAACGCCTCTTCAAAATTCATGTTCAACATAATGTCAACAGGCAGTACCATTTCCCTCCCAAACACCACTTTATAAGGTGTAAATGCAGTGGTTGCATGAACACTGCTACGATAAGCCATCATGACATACGGCAGCAACAAATCCCAATTTTGTTGATTATTATCCACAAAAAGTGATAACATGGATAGCAAAGTCCTATTAAAACGCTCAATAAGTCCATCTGACTGAGGATGGTAAGGGGTCGTACGGGTTTTATTGATCTCCAATAACCTACAAACTTCCTGAAAAAGAAAAGACTCAAATTTCGCCCCTGGTCAGAATGAAGACTTCGAGGGACACCATAACGGCACACCCACTCCTCAACTAAGACTTTAGCTATAGACTGTGCTTCTTGATTTGGTAGAGGAAATTCTTCAGTCCATTTTGAAAAGTAATCGCCTACCACCAAAATATACCGATTTTTGTCCCTCGTTTCAGGGAGTGGTCCCAATATATCCAAAGCAATACGTTCATAAGGGCGAGAAGCAAATGAAGGACACAGTGGCGCTCGAGGACTACGAGATGGAAGCTTTCGTGAGGCACACTCTAAACACCCACTACGCCATCTTCTTACATCTGCAAACCAACCTGGCCAGTAAAAACGATCTTTAACTTTTCCTTGCAGTTTTTGTACTCCTAAATGGCCCCCAGTAGCTGTATTATGCAACATTGTAAGAACTTTTGGTACCAAACACTTCCGAAGCACCACCTGCACTTTACCAGCTGCATCTGAATTTTGTGGAGGAATACGAACCAATAATTGGTCCTGTACCTGAAGCTGATCCCACACTACTGCAAATTTTTGCACCTCTGCATGGTTTCTAAGTTGCCCACGATCTTCCAAAGTCGTTAGTAATTGCAACACCTGACTTAGCTCCTGGTCCTCCTTTTGTAACTTAATCAGGTCATCTTCCACACTTTCTGTAGACAGTGTTTCTGGAGTCAAACCAGTCACATGCACAATTCTAACAGGGCAAGACTCTGAACCCACCTTATCACCCTGATCCACCATCTCATCTGAAACAAAGTTCAAGGCTGGCAGCCTCGATAAGGCATCGGCATTTGCATGCTGCTTACCTGGATTATGAACAATCTTATATTGAAAATTTGCTAGCTGTTCCAACCACCGAGCAAGCTGTCCTTCGATTCCTTGAAAATTATGTAGCCATCTCAAAGAATTATGATCCGTACGCAACACAAACTCTGCACCTAAAAGATAATGTTTGAAATGTTTTGTAAATGTTACCATACTCAATAACTCCTTTTTTGTTGTTGCATATTTACGTTCTTGCTTTGTAAGGGACCGGCTTGCATAAGCTACTACTCGCTCTACCCCTCCGTCTGCTTGGGACAACACAGCCCCAATTCCCACCTCAGAAGCATCTGTATCCAATATAAATTGTTTTGCAGGATCTGGGTATGCTAAAACTGGTGCTGATATAAGGCATGACTTAAGGGCCACAAATGCTCGTTGACAGTCATCTCCCCAATGAAATTTTCGCCCTTTTTCGGTCAATTGATGGAGTGGACGAGCAATTTCAGCAAAACTCTTTATAAAGCGACGGTAGTATGAGGCTAAGCCCAAAAACGCACGCACCTCAGTCTGATTTCTTGGGACTGGCCACCCCCTAACTGCTTCAATCTTTGAAGGGTCCGCCTTAACCCCTTCAGATGAAATTATGTGCCCTAAATAAGACACCTGCTTTGCAAATAAATTGCATTTAGATGGTTTCACCTTTAAATTCGCCTCATGTAACTTCCTAAAACTTGTTCCAAACGCCCTAGATGTTCTTGGAATGTTTTTCCAAAGACAATAATATCATCCAGATATACCAAACAAGTGGTCCACTGAAGATCTGCTAAAACAAGATCCATTAATCTTTGGAAAGTAGAAGGAGAGTTACATAAGCCATAACTTAAAACATTAAATTCAAATAGGCCTTGTCGTGTTATAAAAGCTGTTTTTGGTTTATCCTTTGAATCGATCTCCACCTGCCAATAACCACTTGCTAAATCAAGTGTGGAAAACCATCTAGCCTTGGCTAGACTATCTAGGGCATCATCTATCCTAGGAAGGGGGTAAGCATCTTTCTGGGTTACCTCATTAAGCTTCCTATAGTCGATACAAAAACGTAGACTACCGTCTTTTTTTCTAACTGGTACCACTGGGGCAGCCCAGGGGCTACAGGAAGGCTGAATGATCCCATTATCTAACATCTGCGTTATATGGTCTGTCACTTCCTGCTGCAAATGAAGGGGAACACGACGGGGAGCAATCTTAATTGGTGGGGCAGCCCCTGTATCAATTTGGTGATTGACTAATTTTGTTCTACCCAAATCAGTATCCCCAGTGCTAAAAAGTTCTTTATAGCACTCTAATACCTCTCGAATTACATGCATCTGAACCGCACTGAACCCCCTTGTGTCCAATCCAAAATGGGAGATCAGGGCGCCCGCCGACCACGAAGCCCCAACATACTTTTCCTGCTCTACTTCTTCTGCCCCTTCCCCCACCTCAATATTTGTAGACAGGATCCCAATTTTCATACAGTCATGAAGAGTGTGGGCCTCTTCAGTTACGTTAATCACTCGAACTGGCATAATTGCAGCAGTCACTGAGCATACTACACATGCTACCAACACATCACAATGACGGGATAAAGAATGGCCGGGCTCCAACATACCTATTATTTTTCCTGATGGTGCTCCCTCAACTGAACCCTGAATTAATACTTCACTGCGTGGGGGTATCCGGGTATCTCCACGAACTACCACTGGCAGTGATGAGACTGCAAAATCCGCTTGTAACTGTAAAGAAATTTTTTTTCCCATCAAATAACAGCATAATTCATTCAGGTCTATTTTAGCCCCAAATTTTAATAAAAAATCACTCCCCAATAACACCTCTCCAGAACTAATATCTGCCACTACAAAATCAGTTACTACAGCCAAAGAGTCAAATTGACAGGTTGTTGTCCATCTGCCCACTACATCTTATCCCCATTGGCCACTGACAAACTGCCATTATACTGCTTTAAATCAGTTCCTCCACCTGTCGCTTCCACCCAGAACTGTTTGGGTACAATTGATACTTGTGCTCCTGTATCAATTAAAAGGCGTGTATGCACCCCCCCAACCTTGCCAACCAAATAAACCCCTGTTGTTCCCGACTGTGGCTCCTTTACCTCTCCCATCATAGACGCAGTACGAAGAGGGGCGGGCACTTGGTCTACCGCGCCCGCCCCTTCCCGTTTCCCGACACGTATGGACAATCTTTCTTAAAGTGACGAGTACAACCACACTCCCAGCAAGCCTCAGTCTTCTGCTGATCCCCTCGGGCATTGTCAGTTTTAAAGGTTCTCGTATCACGCCGATTAAATACGCTGTCACTCTGTGAAACTGGCCTAGAGGACTCAGTCAGTGTCAGATCTTGTAGCATTTTAACTGTGCTCTGCAGATTTTTAACTTCTTGTCGCAGCCCTTCTACCATAGTTACTAACGCTTGCATTTGCCCATCTCTTACAGTTCCCATACTTTCATTTATAACGCCACAAACTTTCGCATTCGGGGGGGCTGCGTTTCTTTCAAGGTCTCTAATTAACTCCAATTCGGACACCAGGTTAATTGCGCCCTCTAAAGTGGCTGGCTTAACACTGCGCAAATGAATTCGTGTATCAGCGCTGTCTATGTTGGCGATAAAATGATCTCGAGCCAATAAATCTCTCGTAGTGCTATCTACAGAGGGGTATGCTTTCATAATTAGGCGTCTTAGGGAGTTACCAAACTCCCGTGCCGTTTCAGTCGGCTGCCTCTTACGAGAAGAAAAGCTTACTCGATTCCAATCAGCACTTTCACACGGCTCTAAGCATTTGCTCATTGCTGACTTTAATTGTGAAAAATTTCGCCGAGCTTCATCAGGCAACCCACAATAAAGATCTCGCGCACGACCGGAAAGCAACAGGGACATAAACTTTAATTTAAGTTCATCATCCCACCCATTTATCCCCGCAGCCATCTCAAACTGATCTGCCCAATCTGACCATTCGCGCCCTGTCCCTGTGAATGTCTCGGGCATAAAAACAGGACGGGGTGCAGCATTCATCTGCACGGGAATGTCACCATTTAATACAGGCACGGTGTTACTGCCGCTCGCACCTTCCGACTGTGGTTCTGACATCCTGACGGACACTGAACAAAAATGTCAATAAGTTTTCAAATAATCAATTTACTGCTTATCCCCACCGCTGCCGCCAGTGTAATGAACCTTATTGACATTTATGTCCGTCAGAAAAACACCACACACGCAATAATGTACAAAAGAGAAATACTTTATTTACTTTAAGAACAAGGGCCATTTAGATGCGGGTACCAGGGCGAGAAATACAGACGTCATAGACTACACGCGATTATCACGCCCCTTTCTTTACACACAGTGAGTTCACCACATCACTACAACAGTGTTTCAAATAGCACCCAACACCTCAATCTACACTGCACACAAAATTAAGGCGCATCCCCTATAATCATGTATCCCCCTCACCCGCCTCCCGCACTAATCGCCTTTCATGCACACAAACACAGTCCACGTACAACAGGAATAAACACAAATAAAGGTTTAAAACTACTTCCCTTCACACAGCCTTTGAGACCCAGCCAAGGAGAAAGGAACCAGCGTTATCCCACGGAGCAGGACAGGGCGCACGTCCACGATCACACAGGCCCGTTGTAAGATTCGTCCGTCCGCTGCTAGGAGGCGTGGCCAGGATACTCAGTCGGTTCATTCATAAAATGTGGAGAAGGCGGGGCTAGACTCCACGGTTTACCCACCAACATAGGACTGGGTCAAAAGAGAGGCTTAAACCGAGGTAGTGGGCAGCTAAACATTTATTATCCCCCCCTAACTCAACTATCTCACATAGGAAGCCCTGTCTAGCTAACTATCTTCATCTCCGGAGGGCATATTGCCCCCTAGAGACAGCTCAGCAGAACCCACAACTCACCACCTCGGAGCTCGAGTCTTTTTCCCGCACACCTTTTTTAAAGAGTCTCATCATAAGCGGTCCACAGGTGAATCCACTCAGTAAAGTCACATGGTCCTGCGATCTCAACATTCCACATATATATAACTATATGTATATAATTATATTAATTTTATTTATTTAAAGTATTATAAAGGCTGCATTTTTTTTTTATCAAAATACAGTATTTATTTAATAAGCTGACTTGGCCCTCAAGAAACATTTCTACTTTTACAGTCATTTTAGTTTGTAGTTTAAAAAAAAAAGATTAATTTACTTTAAAAACAATCTGTTTTTTACACGTTATTATAAAACAGGTAGCACTTAAAGTTAAACATATTTAAACTTGAAGTTATAAAACAAGGTACAGAATTGTTTCATCATCCTGCCATTCTTTCAGTATAAAGAAAGTCTATGAATACCAAAGCTGTTGAGCTCTTAAATCTATAGCGGAGAACCAGATTAACTATAATGACTGATAATTTCATGCTTTTCATCACACAAAGGTATGAATGAGTCACGTTTATTACATTTTTTTTCTAGGAATTGCAATTTATTTTATTACGTAAATGATGAAGATGTGAATCCTTAACTGTTCCATTAAAAATACATGTCCCCCTTTTATTTCCATTTACAAAAGGAAGCACAAACTAAAGAGGAAGAAAGAAAGAAGCAAGCTGAGATCACTGTGCAGTAAATCAGAGCAGAGAATCATCTTGTTGGCATCAGTGACGTGTTTCTGGTTGAATGGACCGTTCTAGTAGTAGTCATAGTTGACATTTGCCCCGTGTCTGTATGAAGCAGCTCCCCGAGGCCCCAGTGCAGCGTTTTCATCATAGTGATGCTGGCGACCCTGATCACTGGAGCGGTGCTGATCCATCCAGTACGCCAGATCTGTCTCCAGTCTCTGAGGGAAATGGAGAAAAGGAGCTTCATGCATTAAAGGTACTGTGTGTAAGAATTTTCATGTATTAGTCAGCTTTTTTCATTTCAATAGCCACAGTGACGGAAGTAAGTATTGAACACGTCACCATTGATGAGAAAACACATTTCTAAAGGTGCTATTGACTTGATATTTTCACTAGATGTTGGTAACAACCAAATAAATCCACATATGCAAGGAAAACAAAGCTAATTAGTTTACAAATGAAGTTATGTGTATAAAAATAAAATTATGCAGGGAAAAGTATTGAACACATGAAGAAAGAGAGGTGTAGAAAGGCAGTGAAAGCCCAGACAGCAGCTCAAATCTCTCAGTAGTTATTCAGCAACCCTCTACCCTTCGTCATTAAATACATTTCAGTACATTATCCTTGTGTCATTCCATTATTACACATAACTAATTTTTCATTTTTTTTTTATCTTTGTTTATGTTTGTATTGTTTGGGTTATGACCAAAATCTGTTTCAACTCCCTGTCAACAGATCCTTTAGAAATATTATTCAAGAGAAAATCATGACGTGTTCAATACTTATTTCCCCCACTGTATAGGTTATCCACATATTTTTATGCAAATTCTGGAATATCACATTAAACTGCTTAATGGAAACGCCAAGATGAACCTGAGTTTTGAAATTGTGCATAAAAATTGTATGAGTAGGATAAACTTTTTATCTTATAAGAAAAAATGTGCATAAACTACAATAGAAACACATTAAAATCAAGCATGCGCATCAACAAAAGTCATGTGATTTGTGTTCTAACAGATCACATGATAACGAAAAGTGGCTCAGCGCGACGACATTAATGGACAAAACAGCAGGTCGACTACATTGTAAAACATCTAAAATGTTGTTTAGGTCATTCTAAAATTCTTTAGCCAAAAAGTCCGTCATTCAAATGGTTCGGTTTTATTACCTCCAGAGATGAATACTGACACATTATAAATAACCAGAGCTTTTCACTCCAGTCATCTTCATCTTGAAGAATCCTCCCTTCCACCCCTACTCCTCTTCTCTGATAGGGCGGCCCAGTGGTAAGCACTGTTGCCTCACAGCAAGAACGCCGCTGGTTCGGCCCCTTACCGAGCCGGTGGGCGGTTCAGTTTGCATGTTCTTCCCATGTTCACGTGGGTTTTTCCTGGGTTTCCCGGTTTCATCCCACCGTCTAAAGACATACACCATAAGTAAATTGACTACTCCAAAATAGCATCTTAAGACAACTCTTAGCCAGATATATCTCAGCATGTTCACAAGCAGGGGAGTTCTCGAGACCTACCTGAGCTCAAACTCTCTTCTCGCCTTCAAACGGGAGGGAGCCCCAGGCTCAAGGATATTCTGAGCTCAGGGCTCTCTCCCGGGACTTCATTATATCACAAAAAATGCCCACATTTGCTTCTCCTACCGCAACAAATAGCATTTTAATTTTTGGTTCCAGTGAACCTGAAAGTCTAGATTTTGTTCTCTTTGACTCATTGGATGCGCAACGGTGCTTTATTCACAAATGTTTTATGTGA
The DNA here is from genome assembly GCF_903798145.1 of Danio aesculapii. Taxonomy (NCBI): domain Eukaryota; kingdom Metazoa; phylum Chordata; class Actinopteri; order Cypriniformes; family Danionidae; genus Danio; species Danio aesculapii. The sequence continues at coordinate 17,146,066 of NC_079443.1, forward strand.
TATTCCAGTTTCTTTTGATGGAAACATAGCTAATGCGTGAACAAAAATGAAAATTAAACAAGGATAACACAACTTGGTGGCAAAGTTTGAAGACAAACTTTGATGTTGGCTTTAGAAAGCCTAGCATAAAAGTTTGAAGTAGCTTTAAGAAAAGCTTGACCTTCGAAATAAGTCTGCATATATGAATATATCTTGGTTGTTGCTAAAATGAGTAGATTCTAGGGGGTTTCTAGGGTACTTCAAGTCAGGGGTTCTCAACTTCTTTCACTTCGAGGCCCACCTCCTTCCAAAACATCAAACCCTCCAGACAGAGGACTGAAAAATCAAAGCTTACAGCAATTTTCACAAACACTATTTCAAAAACAAACCGAGAAACAAACAGAAACAACATTGCATAAAGCATCCAATCATTGTCCCCTTATGGAAATTGACACAATTTAAAATTATTATAATTAACATTATAGTATTATGGCGCAGTGGGTAGCACGTTCGCCTCACAGCATGAAGGTCACTGGTTCGAGTCTTAGCTGGGTCAGTTGGCATTTCTGTGTGGAGTTTGCATGTTCTCCCTATCTTGGCGTGGGTTTCTTCCGGGTGCTCCGGTTTCCCCCACAAGTCCAAATACATGCGGTACAGGTGAATTGGGTATGCTAAATTGTTCGTAGTGTAAATGTGTGGATGAGTGTCTGTATGGATGTTTCCCAGTGATGGGTTGCAGCTGGAAGGGCATCCGCTGCGTAAAACATGTGCTTGATAAGTTGGCGGTTCATTCCGCTGATTAATTAAGGCACTAAGCCGAAAAAGAAAATTAATGAATGAATGAATTTTAGTAATACAGTATATAATAATTATTAGTACTCGAGTTATATATTTATCGAGTTATATATTTATTATACATTATATAATAGTATAGTCCATCTGATTGCATTGATTGTTAAACCATCTATAAAATATGGTTTACTCATGCATATTACCACTGATAAACAAAGTGTGAACATCATACTAAAATACTGATATTTCATAAACATTGCTGAAAGAATGACTTATATTAAGCACTATCCAAAACAAATCTGGGCATTACTATTCTATTTTAACTATTTGTGAAAATGAATGATTCAAACTGCTTTGACAGACTTTAAAGAACCATAATGAACCATTTGCAAACTGGATATTGCTATGACCAATCAGCTCTTCCTCAAACAGATTTTTCTTTTGGTAATTTTTGTAAACATTGTTGTTTGATTGATGGATTCATTGTTTGTTTGTTTGTATTTTGGAATTTCTTTAATAACGAAAAGAAGTGAGTTTTTGAAAGTTATTTTCATATTTTTTCCAGGGAGGTTATTTTAAAACCCCCTGAAAGTAATGTATACAGAAAACATAAATCAATGCTTCCTAAACACTGCAAGGTGGTTATCTTTGTATAAGCTAAAGTCAACAAATTTCAAAACTGTACTTATGTAGCAACATATCTGTATGTTCTTTAACACCTCTAGGTTTATTCATTCATTTTCTTTTCGGCTTAGTCCCTTTATTAATCTGGGGTCGCCACAGCGGAATGAACCGCCAACTTATCCAGCACATGTTTTATGCAGCGGATGCCCTTCCAGCCGCAATCCATCTCTGGGAAACATCCATACACACTCACTCATACAGTACATACACTACGGACACTCATACACTACGAACAATTTAGCCTACCCAATTCACCTGTACTGTCTTTGGACTGTGGGGGAAACCGGAGCACCCGGAGGAAACCCACACGAACGCAGGGAGAACATGCAAACTCCACACAGAAACACCAACTGACCCAGCCGAGTCTCGAACCAGCGACCTTCTTGCTGTAAGGCGACAGCACTACCTACTGCGCCACTGCGTCACCCACTTCTAGGTTTACGATTCTGCAATATGTTTCCCTTATCTTTTTTTTTATTAAAGTGTTGTTAGTAGCTTTCTGATCCTCAAATTATTTGGAACCCTTTAGTATCTTATGTTCAGAACAGACTGGTTTCTTTCAGTTCAGTTTTCAAGAGCTGACACAAACACTTACAGCTTCATCAAAGCCCATGTACATGAACTGCTGGATCCACTGCTGGACGTCCGGCCGGCTGCGGTCCCAAAGGTTTCTTTTAGGCCTTTTCAGGGAGGTCAGGAACTGTTTGGCTTTGGAGGGAGAAACGGCCACCACTGCAGCCGGCTTTACATCCCTGTCCACTAGTGGAAGACAGAGTCAATGTACACAGCACGTCTATTAACATCAGAAGCACAGTAAGTAATCTTCAAAAATAAACATATGTTAACCTTTTTTTTCTATTGAATTGAGATGTTGTCAGATGATTTGTGGAAAATTTAAGTGTATTTTAACTGTGAATTCTTGTGATAAAAACAGACACGCACTTCAAAAGTTAATGGAAAAGAAAGTTACCTCGTTTCATCAAAAGTTTTTCCAGCTTGCTCTCACTTGCGACATCTAAAAAAATGTTTGAAAAATAATAATTAGACCCACTCACTGGCCACTTTTCTGTTCAACGTACTTATCTTTGTGACTAATCAAATGGATATATGGAAATAGATTAGGGCCAAGCGATAATTGAAGAAAAAAATATATTACAGCTAAGCAATAGTACAAAAATAAATAAATAAACGTTGAGAATAGGCATTCAATTCATAAAAAAAATTATGAATATTTTGAGAATAAAGTCTGTATGTTTTGAGAAAAAAAAACAGATTAAATTTTGAGAATCGAGTCATTATTTATCAAGGATTTTTTTTCAAGATTTTAAAGGTCCAATTAAATTAAATCTACAAGATAATATGCTCTAAAACAGTGACAAAATTCATGTTTAGAAGATATAAAACTGATACCAACATCTGAAGCTTGTAGTTTGCTTCTTCCGCCTAAATGGATCAACGGTTTTATTCACGTCACCTCACACTACAATTTCTCATCAAATCATAACCAATCAAATGCTCTCTAGTATCTGACATGCCCCGCCCCCTTCAAGATATTTCTCATTTGCTTTTCATTTGATGCACTTGAGCTCTCATTTGCAGAACAGTGATAAAACACGACACTATTGGCTGTTATAAAAAAGGAGGAGGAGCTACACTATGTCCCACCCTCTCTTCGTGTTTTCATTGAGATTCAAACATGACAGTCAAACATCAAATAAAACTCACATTTCAAAGCACTTCACGGGACCTTTAAGATACATCAAACGACTGGAAGCTTGCGTTCAATATACTCATCTAGGTTGTGGGTGAGGCAGTTAAAATTGGATCCAATTTTATAAAAGTGGTTATCAATACATTTTATAAAAGCACACTGTACAACAGTTTTCTGTATTCTGTGATGTATGTTTTTATTTTATTTTCCCCCCATTTATTTATGCTTTTAAATTGCATTATGGGACCTTGATCTTTCTTCCAACAACTTTTAACCTTGTTAAAAGTGACTTTTATAACAATTTTAAAATGTTTAAAGTAATATAATATTCTGAGTTGGAATTGTATATTATGGAACAATAACCTTGTATAAACTGCCAGTACATTTTCTGTTATTTAACAAACTTAAACAATACATTAAAATAGTACATTATATTATTTCAAACAGCTAAAAAGTCAACAAAAGTCACTTTGTTAAACTGTTGAGTTGATTTCTCAACATCAAAAGTCGACAATGCACAGATCAACATCACATAGTGCATATACAACCAGATATAAACAGAAAACACTTGTGAATAACAGAATACAGAAACGGTTAATTAGTTAGCTTTCTGCAACTCTCACATGGTCGCCCAATGCCCAAGTACCCTAACCTGCCTAGTTAACCTAATTAACCTAGTTAGGCCTTTAAATGTCACTTTAAGCTGTATAGAAGTGTCTTGAAAAATATCTAGTCAAATATTATTTACTGTCATCATTTGATGCCCTTGAGCTCTCATTAGCAGAACAGTGATAAAACACGATACTATTGGCTGTTATTAAAAAGGAGGAGGAGCTACACTATGTCCCACCTTCTCTTCGTGTTTCCGTTGAGATTCAAACATGACAGTCAAACATCAAATAAAAACTCAAATTTCAAAGCACTTCACGGGACCTTTAAGATACATCAAGCGACTGGAAGCTTGCGTTCAATATACTCATCTAGGTTGTGGGTGAGGCAGTTAAAATTGGAACCAATTTTATAAAAGGGGTTATCAATACATTTTATAAAAGCACACTGTACAACAGTTTTCTGTATTCTGTGATGTATGTTTTTATTTTATTTTCCCCCCATTTATTTATGCTTTTAAATTGCATTATGGGACCTTGATCTTTCTTCTTACAACTTTTAACCTTGTTAAAAGTGACTTTTATTACAATTTTAAAAGGTTTAAAGTAATATAATATTCTGAGTTGGAATTGTATATTATGGAACAAAAACCTTGTATAAACTGCCAGTACATTTTCTGTTATTTAACAAACTTAAACAATACATTAAAATAGTACATTATATTATTTCAAACAGCTAAAAAGTCAACAAAAGTCACTTTGTTAAACTGTTGAGTTGATTTCTCAACATCAAAAGTCGACAATGCACAGATCAACATCACATAGTGCAATTCACAACCAGATATAAACAGAAAACACTTGTGAATAACAAAATATAGAAACGGTTAATTAGTTAGCTTAATTAGTTAGCTTTCTGCAACTCTCACATGGTCGCCTAATGCCTAAGTACACTAACCTGCCTAGTTGACCTAATTAACCTAGTTAAGCCTTTAAATGTCACTTTAAGCTGTATAGAAGTGTCTTGAAAAATATCTAGTAAAATATTATTTACTGTCATCATGGCAAAGATCAAATAAATCAGTTATTAGAGATGAGTTACTAAAACTATTATGTTTAGAAAAAAATCTTCTCTCCGTTAAACAGAAATTGGGGGAAAAATAAAAAGGGGGCTAATAATTCAGGGGGGCTAATAATTCTCACTTCAACTGTATATTAAGGAAACGTACTTTAATCACGTTATGGTATTTTTACTGTAGCGTTTTTGCAATTTAAAATCACAGCCATTTTTACAGTGTATACAAAGGTGATAAACAAAGGGTTGTAGGCGTCTCTTTCAGGAGGCGTTGTTTGCAATGATTCCATAACTAATTTCTGCTGATGTTACAATTACTGTCTTCTCCCACCTTTAATTCTTGCCCATTCATACTTCAGACAGCTGGAGCACAAGTTATCCAAATACCTTTGAAAGAAAAACAGAGCAAAAGAAGAATGAGAAAAAGAAAGACAAATTACCTGTGAAAGCCAGTGCTGTCAGTAAGGTCAAAAGTGTGAGCAGACGCAGGTAAAACTTCTCAGAAAGCATGATTTCTGCTCTTCTACTTCTTCTCTGTCGATTTGCACAAAGCCGTTGATCTGCAAGCAGACGTGCAGAGAGGAGGAGAGAGCCCGAGGGAAGCCCACGCAAACATTCTCAACGGAAACTGCAGCTGGCAAATTACTGTAAACCAAGTCGGCTAACAGAAAGAGTCTGTCTGCTTGTATATTTAAGCGAACGCACATGTGCGACGAGAGTACTTTTCCACATTCAGCAGACTTGCATTTCTTAATACTGAAACTGGATTCATTTTATCCTCCAAAAAAAGTTTGAAAAGAAAAGTGAAAATGAACTGCTAGAAAGAACTTTAAATGACCACACTTGAGCTTTCTCTAGCTTTTAGGATTAGAAGATAAGCTGCAGTGAGAAAATAATTGGTGGTTAAGAGATCTCTTTGAAAACAGTCCTCAAAGGGAGATGGAAAAATCAGAAAAGGAAGAAAGTAATAGATTGTATTACTTTTACATATGCATTCTCCCAACAAATGTCTTTTTTTCCAGCCTGATCTCGTGAGGAAACATAACTATTTTAATTTTTGTTAGTTCAGTCATACAAAAATGTAAGATTTTTAACAGGAGGCACCCAACCCTGCCCCTAAACCCCTAAACCCCAACCCTGCCCCTAAAGCCCCTAAACCCAACCGTCATTGGGTGATAAGCATTGTACAAATTCATACAGATTAGCCACTAAATCAAAAAAGTTACGAATTGCTGTGAGATTTTGTTGTTGTTTCCCATGGTATAACCCAGGGGTGTCCAAACTTGCTCCTGGAGGTCCGGTGTCCTGCAGATTTTAGCTCCAACTTGCCTCAACACACCAGCAAGGATGTTTCTAGAAAGCCTAGTAAAAGCTTGATTAGCTAGCCCAGGTGTGTCTGATTGGGGTTGGAACTAAACTTTGCCGGACACCGACCCTCCAGGACCGAGATTGGACACCTCTGGTATAACCATTTGTTTACTAGATATACATTGTCTTTAAATAATCATTAAAATGTCAAGCTTTAAAGCTTCTGCACAATGTCTTCAGTCTTCTGTAGCTTTAAATAGTGCAAATCCTTTATATTTCAATGGGTTTTTACAGGCTGTCAAAGTTTTATCACTTATTAGATAAAAAATACAGTTTTTCTCAGTGGCTTTGGTGCATTTCTCACAATACTACAATGCATTTCTCAAAACAATTAGTACAAACTGCAAAACCTAGTTGATAACCTGCAAAAGTGTGTCAATTGCTCAAAATGGATAGCTCATTCTTCAAAACCAAGTATTCATATCAATGAAAGTGTCAAGATGAAAAGTCCTGACACCATTGTTTATGAACAAGATAGTCAAATGGTTTTGTCAAGTTTTCATTATGACAGTTTACTCTATAAATGTTTTTCAATGCAAAAAAGTCAGATTTTGTTGACACTTCCTGAAAGTGCTCAAGACAGCACTATATACTATTTGCACAGCCATTTGAAAACTACAGTAAAGATAGACATCACTGCATTTAGTGAGGTATCTGGAGTACAAGACACTGAATATGTATGTTTCACATTATTACTGCATTTGCTCTTTGCAATGCTAATTTATTCACAGCATTGTGCAAAAGAATAAATACACCCTTATTTACAACAAACATACACTTCCTTTGGGTAGAGCTGTGCACAACTGTAAACAATAGTGCAGTACATATTGGAACTGAACCTACAACATACATAGGTCTGTAAATCATTCATGAAACTGTTCAATTTAGAAGACATTTTCAGGGGGAAAAAAGGATTTAAATAGTTTTTATAAAATTAGCTTGACGGATTTTGACAACTAGTTCAACATTTTTGTATGTAATGACTCAAGTAATGAAATGAAGACTATTAGTTTTATATGGAATGACTATTCAGCATTCACAAGTTCAGTTAATTTTGACATATTACATAAGCGAATGACAATGTTCTAACCCTAACAGCAGAGAGTTGTATGAAAGCAGGTGATGCATGTCCAAAAGCATTTACAATTTGTTAGAAAGAATGAGAAACTGCTACTATCATGTGCACAAATGACTAATTGTTTTGAGAAATGCATTAACTGTTGTGCAAATGTAAATCGTGTTGTGAGAAATGCACCAAAGCCACTGAGAAAAACTAAATCATTCTAAAAGTGAACCTGGCTGTATAATTTCTCAACACCTTTACAGTTAGCACCTACTCACACTATGCTATCCGAACCATGCCCAGGCCCATTTCCCGGATCATTTGATAAGTGTGAGTGCTCTGAATCTGGCTTAGGCACGGTTCAATTGGCCGGCCCTGGCCCGGTTGGAAGAGGTGTGCCAGAGCCCGGTTCACTGAAAGCGAGACGTGACTTTTAAGGAACTGTTTCATATGCATTTATAAATCGTTCTTACTGTTCAATGAATGCAAACTGTCGTAGTTTATTGAAGACGCAAACTCCTCACTGCACGTAAGCTCCTAATACCTGCAGCACGAGTACTTTATGATTGTTTATGAGCGTCAAAAGTGGCTGATCTGTTCTGTGAAATATTTGACTTTGTGTCACTGCATATAAAATGGCTTAAACAACGATATAACTAAAGAAATCTCCACTGTGCTAAGTGAGAGCGCTTCTGACCAGTGCATCATCGATGACGTAAGCGTGCCCAGGCCCGAATGTAATGTGAGTGCGGGCCGTCGGGGGAGACGGGAGGGAGGACAAGCATGCTTTGGCCCGGTTCAAGGCAACTGTACATAGTGTGAGTACACCCTTACAGCTGTGGTTTGATCTCTGCTGTTGTTTTACATTCAGAACGATTATTAGACCTTTAGTGTTATCTTTAGTTCTCTTCAAAATCTTTCATTTACAACTTCGGAAAACATTTCTAACACATTGAAAACATTATTGGTTATTACTGTTGGTTATTTCTGCAACAGCTCATGCATACTGATGTATGCTCCATGTGTTGCTGGAGCTTTTTGTTTTTCAATGTGAAAGTGAAGTTGGCCCTTCTCGACAAGTGGACCCCATGGGGCAAGAAGCCTGGAAACAGGCAATGGCAATTTGTGGTCAGGAGGCTACGTTTACAGGCCCAGAGGGTGAAGGAGGAGAAGTACAAGCCCAGAGTAATTTGCTGGCCAACAAATTAGTTGGTTGTTAGCCATGTCTGAGGTATTGCAGGAGATCTTGCTGGGGCTTGTTAGAGTCTTTTCCTGACAACAGTATTACATCGGTTTGTTCGAGCAGTGGTAACAACTGAGGAAAGTTCCAACTCATGACTCATCCCATCTAAGAAACTCACTATTACAGTGGTCCCCAACCCCCTGGATCAATTGATACTGGGTCGCACAAGAAATAATAAATGATTTATTTGAGTCTGAACTATCTTTTATTTTAAAAAATGATTGTATTCTCTCAGTTACATCTCGATCACTTGAGCGGCAAAATTTAACGCACAAGCTAGCAAAATGAGTAAAGAAACAGACATCTTTGAAAAGTTTCATTGCAAAGGCAAAAAGGCGGAGTGAAGGACTCTCAAACTGCCAAGGAATGGATCTGCAACCCATTTCATAACAAATCAGATGAGTCCAGGTGATGTCTATGCAAGAAGAAAATCAACTGTAGATCGCAAATGACGGCGGTCTTTCATATATCGCGTTTTTTCCAAGTTTGTTATTTCCAATGGTGGCAAGTGGCTTGGGTCCCAAATTGGGACCATCAAAATAAAGTGATACCAATATTTGGTCACACTTCATTTTAATTTTTAATGTGCAATTCGCACTATTTACAAACCTAGACTTTTTGCTTAATAAGCTGCTAATTAGCTGCTTATTGATAGTTAGTACGGTGGTAGTTGGGTTTAGGTATTGGGAATGTATAATAAGGTTATACTTTGTAAGTGCTTATAAACAGTTGATATCTTAATGACAGTCAGGTAGTAGTTAATAGGCCAGTAGTAAATGGTGTGAACTATTACTTAAACTAAAGTTTTACACAATAGTTTTGTTTCAACAAGTTGAATTTTAATTCAACTAAATCAAATTGCAATGAAGTTTTACAGCTCTAACTATTCGACATAAGCTACTGTACTATACTACTGTACTTTATGTAGCTTATAAAATCTCACATATCTTGAGTTCCAGAAAGTGTTATTACACTAATTAATTTTTAGACCTGACCTGTTTAGAACCTATTTATAATTAATACTTTTTTTGTTTAATGCAAATAACCTTTTATATGACGTTTTCAAGCATAGAGGTTCTTAGAGGAACAGTTGATCGCAACACAACCTTTATTTTTACATTTGTCTTTGATTTGCTCTACTGGAGTTTTTCATGAACCCTCTGCAGCTTCATCTATTGTTTTAGTGGGGAGAAAGAATTGGACTGTTTAAGTTATTGTATCTAATCTTGGACACTGGTAAACAATGTAAAAGATGAGCTGAATTTTGTGAAAAGTGATATATTTATTCAGCTCTGATTCCTAGTGATTTTGTTGCAGTGAAGTGTTTTTGTTCATATTTGCATGAGACTAAATGGGAATTGATGCTTCGCTTGCTTTAAATGTGTTCAGATTAATGATACGCGTGGATTTGTAGAGTTTATTGTCTATTTGATGAAGCGTGGTTACTAATTTCCTCACAACGTTCCTTTAATTAAAGATACAAACGACTGAGTTTTAGATTGTGATAATTGTCTGGAGTATTTTACATCTCAAATCAAATGATCGCCTAAACTTTTTATTTTTTGGACTTTGCACTGATGTTTGTATAATATCGCAGGATTAATACTTTTAGAAGTACAACTTTGTGCATTGTATTGTACTTTTTTGTTTGAGAAACTGAAAAAAGATATTGTGTAAAGTTCTGTAAATGAGCAGAGTATTCGATTTAGACTGACTGGCAGATGCTACTTATTATTCCGGTCGGAAAGATTTGAACTTTGCATAAGAGAATGTTTGGCTCACAGTCAGTTATCCTCAAAATGTAAATAGTTTAAATCCTCTTGTTTATTCATTTCTTAGTTACTTCAAGAACTGCGTAAAAACAGTGAAAGACCATTCACATGTAGGATTTGCTGTTATTTGAATCTGGACAGAGTAGCATTTTAGGCAGAAGGAAAAGTAATGACTTTTATATCACAGATTGAATTTCCTGACGTTCACAGAGTGGATCATGTTCCTGGAGATTTTCATTCCTCTCTGGTGCGCTAGGTTGACTTATTTCACATCAACGTTTGAAGAAAATTGCTTTAGTGCCGACATTTCTGTAAAAATCCTTTTTGTCAGTATTTACCAAAGGTTGGATTTGGCTGTTACATGATTGAATGCTGGAAAAGAGTCACTCAGAAGTGGAGGAAAAAATAAACTGTAAAAGCGCCACACCGTCTATGTTTACATTGTTCCAGGACTGCATAATAAATAGGGAAACGGGAAAGTATTTTAATACAAAGTATAAAAATACAGCCAAGGAGGCATTTTTATAGATTAATCTATAAAGTGTCCAACATGCCATACTCTCAAGCTCAATTCCTGGAGGGCTGCAGCTCTGCATAGTTTAGCTCCACCCACCTTCAACTCACACCTGCTTAATAGTCACTAGTAGTCTTGAACACCTTGATTAGCTGGATCAGCTGTGTTTGATTAGGGTTGGAACAAAACCGTGCAGAGTTGTGGCCCTCCAGGAATTGAGTTTGAGACCTATGCTTTAAGGGGTGTTCATAAGACTGTTGTGAAACCTATATAATCGTGACATGATGCATGAGATTGTAGTCATGCTTACGACAACTGTCGTTAGGTGTCATTTTCTCAGTTGTCATTTTAAATGACAATCAGATTTACGACAAATGATGTTTTCTTGATAATGTCAAGTCGTGACAAAGACAGGTTGTAATGTATTTGTTTGTCAAGTTGTCATAATAAAGACATCTCAAACAATGTCATGTTTGCATTTTAAAATGAAATAACTGAGCTAACGGCATTTAATGACAGTTGTCATAAGCATGCATAAAATGTAATTAATATTGATTGGCATGTTCCACGTCATCGTGATTATAACGGTTTCATGATGGTCATATGATTGTATCCTTCATGTAAATTGTTACTCTTTTTCATTCCAGTTAATTAAGCGCTCTATCTTGATATGGTGACAATGATAGATACTATGTTTTACATCAAGGGGATGATGTCACTGATGATCATGCATATGCGTATTATGTATTGCTAATATTAGCCACACTGCTCCACTTTATAAACTGGTAGAGCTTTTATTCCAGCCACTAATGACTGATTGACACATACCCTCAGTACAGTATATCTTACTTAAACATTATCCTATACTCAAAAATCACTGGTGTAAAGTAACTAATTACAAATACTCAAACTACTGTGAGCAGCTTTTCTCAGGAATTGTAATTTACTAAGCAAGTTTAAAAATGTGTACTTTTACTTTCCCTTGAGGACATTTTTAGTGCAGTATTGGTACTCTTCACCACCCTTACCTTTAACTTTCAATCACTACTTTACTTTTTCTTGTCTATGGGGATTAGAAAAATCAGTCCTGTGATCCCTGTCTAATCAAATCGCACACAGAAGGTAAATGGCATCATAATGAATTACCTCAAGACATGGGTGATTTACAATTGCAGCAAACTGTCTGGAAGCATTAAAAGTGTCCAAAATTTTTACACTCATTAACCCAGAGACTGTTTAGATGCATGTCACTGTACCCCAAAGTTACCCAAACGTTGTCGGGACATTGTACTTTGTTTGGAAATGAAAATCAAGTCAACCAAATATCAACGTCTTGTGATGTTACAGCTTGACATTGTGTGGATGTTACCACTATGACGTCTATCAGATGTTGGATTTTGGTTGCCATACCTGATGAATAAATGTCAGTATTTGACATCAATATGATGCTGGTTTAAGATGTTGGCTCAACATTTGATTCTGGTCACTTTCCACACCTAAAATCAACCAAATATTAACGTCATTTGATGTTGTTATTGGACATCAAAATAACGTTGTCCTTTGATGCTGGATAGACATTGAGGGCCCTATCATACACCCGACACAATAAGGCGCAAGACGTGTTTCCCCGATGTGTTGCTATTTTCAGATCAACGCAACCTTAATTTTCCCTTTTTCCGCCACGTTGTTTAAATAGCAAATCCATTATCTCCGCTTTGTAGACTCATGGGTGTTTCGGCCTGGAAAAGAGGTGTGTTAAGGCGCACTGTTAGCACGTTGCTATTTTGAGGATCTAAAATTGATTTTGCAATAGACCAGCTGAAAGCAGGTCTAAAGTCAGTTGTGCGCCTCGCTTACACGTTGCTGAAAGCAGGATGTACAGCAATACGCAAATATCTTTACAAATGAAAAAGAATTAAAGGATTAAAATGATACAAAAATGATTATTTTCTATATAAATATAAAAACCACTGCCTCCATGCCTTCATCTCGGGGGCTTTTTTAGTTTGTTCGTGACAATTTGCTTTTGTATAATGTTATTATTATTAGCAGTATTATTTATTATATGCATATTTATATTTGTTTTAATAAAAACAAGCTTAGATTTGTCCACCTGTCAGGCTTTGGACCATATGGGGCATAGCATATTTGGATATAACTCCATATAACTTGAATATAACTAATTTTGACCACACTTTGTTATTATTGTTCAAGAACTGAATTTAGAAATAGTTTTGAAAAAAATCTTTGTGATTAACAAATGAAATAAATTATCTATAGGCTACAGGATGTCTGTGCGTACAACACATTTCCTTATCCACGAAAGAGAGAAGTGAAAGTAAAGGCCGATTGGAGGAGGCTCATTCTCGCGCTGCAGATGCTCTGTTTAACTGTTTTATCACTAGTGAAGGGTTCAGTTTTTCCACTTACAAAGTCCACCATGTAAATAGCTAATGCACCATGGCACGACGCAACTGACTCTTAAAGGGAATGTGAGATGAGAGTCTGATTGGTTTATTCTCAAAACACACCTATAACTTATTAAGTGAATAAGCTCAACCCTGTTAGACCTTGAGCTGCAGCACAGAATGTATTTTCCCATCCTTAAATTAGCAAAAGTGGATTCGGACATGCCCTTAATGCTTTTGCACCCTGCGCTTTGGACTTTGCACCTAGATCATTAAAATAGAGCCTTGAATTTTGGTCACCTGACATCACATCCTAAATCTAACCTAATATTAACATCTTATGACGTTATGTGCCTGCTGGGCAATGACTAAATGCACTATGAATTTTACGCAGAATGTTACGTTTACACACATCCACAAATTACATGTAAATGCATCAGCTTTTTACAATGCAATGCTCACTTCTCACTTCTCTTGAGTGCTTTTGAAAGGTCTACTTTTTACTCATACTTTGAGTAATATTTACAACAGATAATTTTACTTGCACTACATTTTCAGGCAAGTGATGGTACTTTTACTTAAGTATGATTTTTCAGTACTCTTTCTACCACTGTCACACATAAACATGGTTGAGAAAATGACTATTAGTCAGGGGGTAGTATTCTGTAGCACATTAGAAACTTTATCTGAACAGATTGGAAAAAAAGATAACATGGAAAAGTACTGTAAAACGGTAAAACTCATGCTCTCAAGAGAAACCTTAAGTACAAACGGAAAAAAAACTGACTTTTAGGTAAGACATATGAGTGTATCGCTGCGCACTCAGAGAAAAACCTAAACAAATGAAGGTTTTTATATCGTAGAGATGAACAAATAATTAGACACCACCTTATTTAATATTAATAACTTTATTAACTTTTTCATTTAAATAATTTGAAATAAATTTATAAAGAAAAAGTCACTTTGGTTGTGTCTTAAGATCTATTCCCAATAATGTCCTCCAAAAATAATTTGCACGACTTTAGGACAAGAACTAAATATACTTGCCTCTAAATCTTAACGTTCATTAGATATATTTCCTAAAATTATTTATCCAGCCCATGGTACTGTCACGATCCGGTTGTTTACCTGTCATGTGGTCCACGTGCTCTCTTATTGTCATGTGATTCCTTTGTTCCGTTTTCCCGCCATTCATTAGTTTCATTAGTTCCACCTGTGTAATACCCCTGTATGTATTCAGTTTAGTAATTTCTTGTCTATTTATACGCACAAGTTTCATTAGTTATTTGTCCAGTATTATATTGCCATCCTGTTTCTTCTTGTGTTCCTGGCCTGTGAGTGTTTTTGTAAATAAATATACGTTTTTGATCATTTCTGGTGTCATGGTGGTGCAGTGGGTAGCACGACTGCCTCACTGCAAGAAGGTCGTTGGTTCAGTTGGCATTTCTGTGTGGAATTTGCATGTTCGCGTGGGTTTCCTTTGGGTGCTCCTGTTTCCCCCACAGTCCAAAGATATGCACTATAGGTGAATTGAATAAACTAAATTGGCCGTAGTGTATGGGTGTTTACCAGTGTTGGGTTGCAGCTGGAAGAATATCCGCTTTTTAAAACATATGTTGGATAAGTTAGTTGTTCACAATGAATAAATGATAATTCCTGTGACCTGTGCCAAATCGTGACAGCTACAAAAAAAAAAGCAGTTTATTGTGAAGTGCCACAAAGATCTGACTTCTGCCCTCTTCTGTTTTCAATATATATACTGTACTGCCCCACTGAGTTACAGCTGATGGTGCTCCGCTATATATTTCAGACCAGAAGAGTAAAGAAAATTTTAAAAAAGAATTATGTAACTTTAGGTCATGTATTTCACCAGTTTTCGTTTCTACAAACAATCACGCTATTTATGGTCACAAAACCCAGGACTTCGGGTACCTAGAGTAGCAAAGTCCTCCAAAGCAGGTAAAGTATTTCCACGCTCAGCTCCAAAGCTTGCAATAGTTTTAATAAAGATGTTCAAAGTCTAAATCTAGATTAAAGATGTTTCTTTCTAGCCAAGCTTGCAAACTATATCTCATGACTTTTTAATTAATCTAAAAAAAAATTAAGAAGCCTACATGAAGGCAAACCTTTGAGGAATGGTTCACTCGAAAGGGAGAACATTGTCATCATTTCCACACCCTCAGACCTTTGAAACCACAGGAAAATTTGATTAAGATGATGACATTTTGCTGTTGATAATTGAATTATTTTTGGTGAGAAAGATATCGGATGCTGACTCAGTGAATGCTCAAAGCCTTTGAACCGTGTGTTCAAAACAGATAACGGAGCCTGATGAGAACCTGAAGACAGCTGTACTGGAGGCCATAAAATAAGATGACACATAACTCAGTCAGCAAAACAGCACCAATGCCATTCTCTGCAGCTGAGCTCTTCCCTGTGAGTAAATCACAATTTCAGACTAAAGGCTTGTGAAAGACAATTTAGTAGCACAGCCGTGTTGGCAAATCATCGAAAGAAGTCTTGCCCAAATCTTGCCCTTGAAGTGCAACATCCTTGTCATTTAAATAGCTATAGAACAAAACAACAACAAAAAAAGCAGGGAATACAATTTTCAAAAAGAAATTGTCGGAAAAGGAAATGGCAAGTGACACTAAATCATTCCTCAAAGTACTAAATTCCATATTGAGTGTAAACAGACCTATTAATGTGCGCGTGAACTACCGTAGATGGGCGTGTTCAGAACAATGCCGGCAGTCTAGTTTGCTTTCTCCTGGTTTAGGTAAGTGGTAAACGTGCGTGCACGACTGTAAGTTGATTTATGTTCCCTTATAATGTTACAGTAATCCTGTTTATCCTGTTAAAGTAATCATGTTGCGGCTATAGAACGTGAAGGGGTGACTCACGGCTGTTTCCCACGTCTATATTTAGCGCCTATCGCGTCATAATTTATATTCACGTCATTTTAAAATGTATGCTGAAATGAATATTTGTGTTACTGTATACAGCTAGAGCTTGATAGTGTATTTGTTTATTTCAGATTAAAACACACCTATTACCAACTCTGTTAATTTGAGAACTGTGAAATACTATGTAAATGTTATGTAAATGAGGATGTAAAGTGCCACATTCTGAAGAGATAAAACATAAAACAATCATCTGTCTCCTTTCACGCATGGGGCTCCATGGTGGACTTGCACTCTACGCAGATAAAAAGAGTATTACGATCCTTTACACTCAAATTTGAAGTAGAAAGACTGAAAGACCTGTTTTATCAACATCTTAGTTTTTTTTGTTAGAAACATACTAACATAAATGCTAAAACATGTCAGAATTGATAGCAATCTATGCTATGACATTGTTTCCCAACCCTGTTCCTGGAAGCACACCAACAGTACATATTTTGTCTCCCTTATCTGACCCATTAACTTCAGGTTTTAGAGTCGCTTCTAATGTTCTGATGAGTTGATTCAGGTGTGTTTGATTGGGAAGAGGTTGAAAATGTGTACTGCTGGTGTGCCTTCAGGAACAGGGTTGGGAAACACTGGTTTATGCTAGCAAGATGATACATTAGAAAAATATAACAGCATGTTAAAATATGCTAGAAATGTGCTTGCAACCTGTAGGTAGTCAAAGTATAAAACATGCTAGATACCTTCTTAAAATAGAGATGTTAAAAGCAACACAACCTATGCTACTTCTAAAAACAAACCCTGTGTGGTAAATTAAGGATAACACACTTTGATACTTTTAACTCAACCAGTGTGTTAGTTTTAACACAGACGGTGTGTTGAATATTTTAATTTATTAAGTGGAACTGAAAATTGATGAGCATGTGCAATGATGTAGAAGTAGTGAAATGATTTATAATGCACAGAATGAGGTGTCTTTTTCATTTTTACTACTGGATAAACATAAGCAATGCAGCACAAAGCTTTACATGCCAGTTAAAATAGATCAATACTTATATACTTAATAATCAGCATATGGATCTTAACAACGGTGAGGTATTTTTGCTCCAGTGCCATTGTTGAGATTCATACACTAATTTGTAATGTCTGTGTTTAATTAAGAGGTTGAGATGTTGTAAGTGCTTAAAATACTTTAAACGTACAGACATCAAGAACTACTATGTGGATCTCAACAATGGTGAGGTTTTTTTCGCTACAGTGTTAAAATACCTCACCATTGTTGAGATTCATACACTAATTTGTAATGTCTGTGTTTTCTTAAGAGAATTTGATGTGATTCTTCTGATTAATAGACTTATAAGCGAAAGAACTAATATATTTAACAGTTTGGGGAAAAAAAAACATCACCATCATAGACTATATACACATGCAGGATCAGGATATTAAAATTATGTAATAATTTTTTTTATCTGATTCTATTTCTCTTATCACAACACATAATTGCAAAAGCTAAAGAGTAACTAACATGGAAAATTAAGTCAAAAAGACCAAGTAATGCAAACCCTGCTCACATCATGGTAATGTTTAACACAATTAATATTTTCAGGATATCCCACAATGGACTTTTTTTGTATGTAAGGGAGAAATAAAGTTAAACAGTTTAGTAATAGCTGAAGCTGCTGATGCTGTTTTTCCAAATCCTCTGCTTAGGGATGGCTGACGTGAAACTGACGTTTCGACACAGTTTCGAGATCCCGAAGCGCAAGTGTCTGAAACACTGCATCGAAGCATGATCCGAAACACCCAGGTCACATAACTAAAGTGTTTCAAAACACCTGGTCACATGACTAAAGCGATTCAATGCATTGATTAGTTCAGAAGCGTTTCGAGACCTGGAGAATCTGCATTTGACTGACAGGGTTAAAAGAACCTTCTGTCTCATATAGTGGACCGTGCGTGTACACGTTGTTTCTGTGCTTCTGGGCATTTGGATTCAAATCCAGACTAGTACAAATACTCCGAAATCATGATTTTATGTATTTTAATAATGTTACTGTTTTATGGTGTAGTCTAGATAGGATACAGCTGCGGATACGGCATCAATTTAGCATCATTTTTGTAACACTGTATAACAATAATTAATATTTTTACAGTACTGTGATGGTTGGGTTTAGGTTTTGGGTAAAATACAAAAAATGGGAAAGGTAATGAATAATATAAATAACTCTTGTTAACTTCCAACCATAACCGTGTCTGATCTAGCAACAACCCTGTTTTATGACCAAAACAAGACATATTTATACACAAAGTGTTTATTCAGATGTCAGACCAATGTTGAAACAAAACGATACAAGAACAAAGCATTTCAAACTGATGTTAAGCATTTCAAAATAGCTGTGCCAGCGTGGATTCCAACCCACTATCACTGCATGGAGGTCAAGAACCCTAATCGCTTCACAAAACTACTTGAAGATTCAAGTCTACAAAGCACGTTTTTGCTGAACTGTTTCTGCGCAGAAGTTGTTCCAGTGCAATACATAAAAAAAATGACCACTAGGTGTCACTTTAGAGTGGGGTTTTGAAACGGTTCGAAGCTTCGACACATTTGCTTCGACTGTTTCAGTGTTTCATTAAGCCTCACTTTGCCTCTGCTGAGATTTTGAGAGATTTGACTTGTTTTAGTTTAGTTACGTGAAGTCAGTCAGTAGTTTTGTGTTTCTCTTTAGCGTTTCAGGTTGTTAACAGCAAGTGTTCATCACTAATGGTCAATCCACATTTTTACATTTGACCTGAAGAGTTGACATACACTGTAAAGTTATTTGTTAAGTAGAATATCTGGTAGGGAGCCATCAAAATAAAATATAGGCAAAAATTTGTATGAGTGTTCATGTTTGGTTATATTTGGTTAAACGATAATCTGAAGGTTTAAACCAGCTTGTTTGAAGTTATTTACCGCCATTTTCAGATCAGTGATGTCATGCATGACTAATTTCTCTTGTTAAACAATCATAACACTTTCATTCATTCATTTTCCTTCAGCTTAATCCCTTTATTCATCAGGGGTCGCCACAGCGGAATGAACCGCCAACTTATCCAGCATATGTTTTACACAGAGGATGCCCTTCCAGCTGCAATCCAGTACTGGGAAACATCCATACACACTCATTCACACTCACATACACTACGCCCAATTTAGCTTATTCAATTCACCTATAGCGCATGTCTTTGGACTTGTGGGGGAAACCGGAGCACCCGGAGGAAACCCACACGAACACAGGTAGAACATGCAAACTCCACACAGAAATGCCAACTAACCCAGCCGAGGCTTGAACCGGTGACCTTCTTGCTGTGAGGCAATCGTGCTACCCACTGCACCACCGTGCTGCCCCCACAAGACATTAATAATGTAATTATGAAACAGCTTGAGCTCTAAAAGTCTTTCATAGAATGCATTTATTGTTGCACTTACATTTCGAAAATTGGTAACAAAACTGGTTTGCTTAATGTTGCACTGACAACAAACATTTCTGAATTACACGGATCATTTGCGCGGACAGTTATTTTGCAAGAATAAAAAGCTGAGTGAAACTAAACCTGTGGAAAGGATTCCCAGATGGCAAAAAACCCACAAGAGAATGCACCATAAGGAAAAGACATGCGCAGTATTAGATAAAATCCAGACAGCTAGCGAAGGGGTACATAGAGGAAGCCCAGTGGGAAGGACATTGCGATGTTATTTTAAATCTTCAACTTCCAGTTCTGGACCGTCTGTTTGGCCTGGGGTGCTTCCGTAACCTAGAAAACCTGCAACGGGATAGTGAGCCCAGTAGTTCCTTGCCAAGTCCAGAAGTGTGTCGTATCCGCTCTGAGAACGCAGCACGTCCACCCAACCATAGAAGTCAGATGACCACAGGTTCCAGTATGGGACGCTCCTCTTCGCCCTGATCTCCCTGTGAGCTGGAACACCTGACAGACAAAGCACAGTGGGTAACAATGGAATTTCTCCAACTACAGGTATTAGTAAGCAGGGTGCAATGGAATTTCTTCTATTACAGGTATCTGTCTCAGACATTTAATCTGACGTGGACTGCATTTCCCAAAACCTTCTTAAGGCTATGCCATTCTTAGTTGTACCTTAGGTGTACCTTATCATTAATATGTGTTTTTGGCAATGTTCTTAATTAAGTATAATGGTTGGTCTGGACCAGTCTTAGATAAACCCTATCACTGCTTCTTTTCATTTCAATAAGTAGACGTACATATGAAGAGTTCAGATGCAAAACCCTCTAAATCCATCAGACCTCTTTTCTTGTAAATGAACATTTTCTATCAGACTCGTAATTAGGCTCAGGGGTTTTAGTTAATAGATAATGATAAGGTTATTAGCTAGTGAATAAAATAACTTTTTTCAAAAATGTAAAAATGTTAGACAATTCTTTGGTTTTTAACAGAGTAGATTTTTTGTTTGCGTTAAAATCGGCTAAATCCACTTGTGCTTTTTTTGCACACCTCTAAACCCCACATATGGGGACAAGACAGTGCATTTAAAAAGCACTAAAGATGCTATTAGAAATTATTTTACCAAACATAAAACACATTACACAAACCACCTGAAATTAAAAATACATCTGTCAAGTAAGTCCATAAATCAATAACATTAATTAAATCTTAACAATCTGTTGCCATTTCTGATATTTGGGATTTGGATTTAAAATGTAAACATTGCAAACATTATAAACTGAGCTTATTAGATTCAAATAATGTGGTGTAAAAACATTGTGAAACATCAATATCTGTGCCTTAATATAAATAAATATAAATATATTGTAATATAAAAAGCTTATCAGATGTATAGGTATTGTGAAGTAATATAAATAATGTATAGTTTTATACATTTTATTTATCTTTTAAAAATAGCTTAAATTAGCAAATAAAACACAAGGTAGAAATACTGGGCAAAAGGGGATGTCTCTCAGACACCTTTAGAAGCTGTCATTCGTTCATTCATTCATTCATTCATTCATTCATTTTCACTATACTCAAGGTCTCTTTTTCGTCTCTTGTTTATCCTCATAGCATCCATGTAGGACAAAAGAAAGGCATCTTAACTTCGTCTTTCGTAAAATGGAGTTGCTGTTTAATGTATATCGTAAATCGGACTCATTCAAAGTAGCGCCACTGCGCTAAAAAAAATTATGGGTGCATGGTACACTTTCGACTGTACAGTGTGTTTCTCAAAGTTTTGAGGTACGGGACGTTTTCAGTTGCTATTCACTGACAGTCGGACAGGCTCATCCAGTTCATCAAACTCTTTAAAATTTAAATCGGAAGCGGAATGAAATGCTCTCATAAAAGTTAGCGTACCAGCGCGCCGTTACATTGAAAAAATGATTCTATTTGCACCTTCTGATTGGTTCTCGGGTTATAGCCAAAGGCAAGAGGCGTTTAGTGGCGTTTGCCAACAAACTGTTTCTGAATAGGCCGACACAGTGATTTAGATGATTTGAAGCAAATCTATTTGTTGGACATGTACTAGGTGCCTAAAGCATTAGCTCAATGTCATTAGCTCATTTTTGACGGAAGTGTGGCCTTAAACTCATATTTTACAATGTTATGTACATTTTATTTTACATGTTCCTTGTCCTTAACATTTAAAGCAGCTTTACCACAAACAGAATGCAAAATATTAAAACTTTAAGAAATTAAATCAAATTAAATGTGCATGATGTTAAAATCCCTTCATTCACTATGACGACTTAAGAAAGCAAGATTTTTAAAGAAGCTGGGAGGGAGTCTGATTTCACTGATGACATTGTTAAAACTATTTAGAATAAAAACCAACACTTCAACTCTCCTTTTCGACTGATTGGCTCTCTTTCGAGCAGTTGCGGACTAGCGGACCATTGATGCTCTATTGGCAACTTTGGAAATTGCAAGCACAGAATGAGGAAATGAGAGTGGATAGAGAAAAGATCAAAAAAAAAAAAAACCCCACACACACACAAAATGTAAACAAGTGAGAAAACTAATTGTGTTTGTAGTTAATAAAACTTTGAATTAAGCTTTTAGTTTTATGCAATATATTTTCAAATATTTTCACTTTTTTAAGTCACGTTTATTATTGTCGTGATCAGTGACTGCATTGGATCTAATTCTGGATAGCTGTGTATTTAATTTAAATATTTTTATGTTACAATTTTTGTATTTTATTTACACTTATTGTGGTTATCTGTGACCATCAGTACTTTTGGTGGATATTTGATCCCAATGCAACCCTTACCCTCCTTAATGAATAATACATTTAGATAAATAAATAAATAAATATTAAATATTTAATACTCTTCTTTTATTAGCTCTCAGGAACACACACAAAATATGAGAGGAGACGTTTGAGAATTTCAAATATTTAAGACCCTTGGAAAGCAGATCAATAAAATCCACAGGAATAACCTTCATCTGAAGAAAGATATGTTCCCTATTTCTATACCAAGTAGACAACAAGAAGACTGCAAGACAAAGAACACATTCATACAGCCTTTTTACATAACATTTAATAAGTTTCTCAATTCATTTTGAATATCTTTATTGACGAAAGACCGGTGTAATTACCTCCCATAATGCTATGCTGAGCCAGACTCGCTGGACAAATGTTTGGACAGTTTAGTCCGATGGGGTTTATGAATGTTTTTGTCAGTGTCCGGTGGTGCTAAAGCTGAAACATACCAGCACACAGGCCAGAAACAATAATAGAGTAAATACTTGAGTAGATCTAATCAGCTGACGGGTGAATGGAGATGTTAGAGTACCTGCTGCACAGAAGAAGATCAGCAGGAACGTGCAGAGAAGCAGAAACACACGGATATGAGACATCATCTGCACCCTGTAAGAGGAACAAAGGAGAGAATCATAGATTTTTTTTTTTTTTGTCTCGCAAGTAATATATTGAAAGCATGACGTAAAATAAGCGAATATTTATTTATAAAAATAGCATTTAATACAGCTTTGCAAGCATATGCTGTGTTTTGTCAATATATGGTATACACACTTTCATTCAAAATCCATTTATACAGTTGACAAAGGTATCAGACCAGTTGTGAAATTTTAATTTACAGAACAAACCACTGTTGGCAAATACATTGCCTAATTAAGCTAACTTGGCTAGTTAAACTAATTAACCTAGTTAAGTTTTTAAATTGCACTTTAAGCTGAATAATAGTGTCCTGTAAAATATTATGTTGTGTCATCATAGCAAAGATAAAGCAAACTAGTTATTAGAAACTGGTTATTAAAACAGCTAAAATGTTCTCTATTAAACAGCACTTGTAATATACTTAATATTCTAAAAAATAATTGTAATTTCACAGGAAGGCTTCTGATTTACTTCAAATGTATATTGTGTTAAATAATCAAATGCTAATTTTGTCATTGCAAAATACAGGTATCTGGAAAAGAGGGCGGTACTCTGTGATGAATTTAATAAGAAAAAATGCTCACCGTTTTAACACTTTTATAATAAGAATATGTTTAACAAAGATATCCAAGTCACATTAAGCTCCTTCAACAGAAAACAAAGTGTAAGCAAAATGATATGATTTCTGTCGTTATAAATTATATGTACTAATAAATCACTTATGAACAATTAATGTGACTAACCCCTTACAAAAATCGAATTCTAACATAACGCTAAAATAAACAACCATAAACTACTAGCTATTAAGTTTACTGTGATGAATTAATTTGAAGTTTAGCAGAAACTGTCACAACTGATTTCTCAAACATCTTGAAGGACCTTTCCAGCATTTATTTGAAAGGATTTATGTTATAAACATCAATTCAGTAAATATTCACTGCCTTGAAATGACTTTGCTAAAGGTTTGTTAATTTTCATGTTTTCTTATTCCATGGTGTGTTGAAATTGTTGATTCCGATTGTCTGATTGCTCCATTTTGATTACAGTTTCAAATAAATGCGGTACAGAAAACCGTTGATTATAACTTATTTAAAGGTTAAATGTAGTCAACAATAAATCTGACAGGGTCTTAAAGGGCTAGCTCACCCCAAATTAAAATGTATTCCCTATTTACTCACCCTCAAGTGGTTATAAACTTTTATGAGTTCATTTCTTCTGCTGAACACACACAAAGACATTTTGAAAAAAACAGAAATCCTGGAACCATTGACATCCATAGGAAAAACAAACACTATGGAAGTCAGGTTGCCAGCTTTCTTCAAAATATCTTCTTCTGTGTTCAACAGAAGAAAGAAACTCTACAGGTTTTGAACAAGTGACTGATGAGTAAATGTTTACAGCCTTTTCGTTTTAGGGTGAATAAGTCAGCATTTAAAGTGGATCAAATGTTCTTTTTTTTTTGTTTTTTTTTGTTATAACATGTCCTAAGACAAGAATAGGTGTTGTTGAATAGATTTAGGAAAACTTTGAATAAACTTTATAATCCACTTTGTCTGTTGACTGCTGTATCACTTTAATTACAATAATGGATGTTGACATGTCAGCCTTGTCTCAATTTGACCTTGTTCTAAAATCAAGCTTGAAAATATTTTAATACTGAACATTTCTTAGGGTCTTATGTCATGAAAGATACTTGCTCTCCATATCATTACACTTCAAATCTGCAAAGAATGCAGAAATGACTTTACAATTTAAAATGTGAATCAATAATGAATCAAAGTAGCCTACTAATGTCTAAAATAATGCTGTTAGTTCAAAGAGAAGCAACTTACCTAGAAGCTTAGAAGCAGAGGAAAACTCTGAAGTCTGGGCTTGTGTGTGTCCTCTTCAGTCTGAACAGCAAATAACAACAAGAGTACTTCACTTTTTACCAGAAAAGGTGCAGATAGATTGTCTCTTCAAGCCAGACTTGACACGTCCATGTTACTTCAGAGGGTTTTTTGATTACAGACAGGTAGAAAAGCAGAAGAAAAGGGCCCTGTTGAACATTTGCTGGTCACAATGTCATTGGAGTTTATATAAGTTTGTATTGACATGGCAGATTTCAGGAGTGGGAGTGAAAATGGTCAGAGACAGACACCTTTGCAATCATCAGCATAATGTTCATTCTGTCTGACAAATGGACCAAAGAGAACATCACACTTCTGTACAAGCATTATTGGGGAGAACCTTGATCAACCACAAACACTCAGAGGAACACAAGAGACCTTTCAGAAATGGTGGATGACAAGCTGGCCTCAAAACGGGGTTGCCAGACCTGCTGTATTGGCAGACATTCGCATTTTTGCACAAAATGTTTATTCTTAGGACAGAACATCTGCTGTCCTCTAGGTCAGGGGTGTTCAGCCTCTTATATTGGAAAACCAGCCTGATCTCACGAGAAAACGTAAGTATTTTACGTTTTGTCAGTTTAGTGGATAACCTAATTAGATCGTACAAATTCATACGAATTAGCCACTAAATCAAAAAGTTACGAATTGCCATGAGATTGTGTTGTGGAAAACACACAATTTGTATAGTGCAATTTTTAAAAAAATAAATAAATGAATAAAAATCAAACACACGCACACATATGTATTGTATATAGTTGAAGTCAGAATTATTAGCCCGTTTTTTTTGTCCCCAATTTCTGTTTAACAGAGAGAAGATTTTTTTCAACACATTTCTACATATAATAGCTATAATAACTCATTTCTAATAACTGATTTATTTTATCTTTGCCAGCCGACAGTAAAAAATATTTGACTAGATATTTTTCAAGACACTTCTATACAGCTTAAAGTGACATTTAAAGGCTTAACTAGGTTAATTAGGTTAACTAGGCAGGTTATTGAATAACGATGGTTTGTTCTGTAGACTATCAAAAAAAGCATAGCTTAAAATGTAAAAAAAAAAAATTTAAAAATTAAAAACTGCTTTTATTCTAGCTGAAATAAAACAAATAAGACGTTTTCCAGAGGAAAAAATATTATCAGACATACTGTGGAAAATTTCCTTGCTCTGTTAAACATCATCTGGGAAATATAAAAAGAAAAAAAGAAAAAGAAAATCAAAGGGGGGTTAATTCTGACTTCAACTGTATATATAAATACAAATAAATAAAAAGTAATCTAAATAAATAAAAGACAGACAGACAGACAGACAGACAGACAGACAGACAGACAGACAGACAGACAGACAGATAGATAGATAGATAGATAGATAGATAGATAGATAGATAGATAGATAGATAGATAGACAGACAATTTTAATCTGAATGTATTTGAATTGGTGTTTTTCTACTAAGTGTTTTATTAGTTATTAAATCATTAATTGAAATATTTATCCATTTGTAATTTATTATTATTGCATGTTTATCCCGTGTTCATGTGGGTTTCCTCCGGGTGCTCCAGTTTTACTCACAAGACCAAAGACATGCGGTACAGGTGAATTAGGTAGGCTAAATTGGCCATAGTATATGTGCGTGAATGAGAGTCTTTTTTATTTTTACAATACTTTTACATTTCTACATTACATGGTTACTTATTTTAATATTGTTATTTTTTTGCTGAATTACATTAACGATTATGATAAATTTGACATAATGCTTAAATTGATAATGATGGTAATAATTGTACTGGTTGTAGTGGAAACATTAATGGTATACCTACTGGTATGTGGCCTTCTATTGGTGGCATATGAAAACCACCAATTCCTAATGGAGGTCCAAAAACAAACTAAAAACCATGGTGAATAGTTATTGGTTTGTAGTGTTTTCTTCTTTTCAAAAATGTCCCTAAAATAAGATATAA
This sequence comes from Danio aesculapii, assembly GCF_903798145.1. NCBI lineage: Eukaryota > Metazoa > Chordata > Actinopteri > Cypriniformes > Danionidae > Danio > Danio aesculapii. The sequence continues at coordinate 17,172,950 of NC_079443.1, forward strand.
TAATATGTATCTGAAGTCTCTCTCTGAACTATCTAGAATAGATAAATGCTGCCATCTTGAGTTTCAAAAAGGTTACTGAAAATGTAATTGCAGGACGTTTTGAAGAGAAAATCTTGCAGGCTGGAAAACTACTGAATTTACAAAGCTTGAAAACTGAAAGACCAATGTGTTGTTTACTCAGTTAAAATCGTTAAAAATACCCCAACATATAACCCAACTATAGGTTACTAGCACCTTCCCATTGGGTTATTTTGACTAAATGATAATTTATCCATTCTGGTATTACTATTACTACTAATACTAGTAATTCATCCATCCTGTAAACAAACCTACATAGTACACACACTGTAACATTGCAAATAGATGGGTGATTTTATAATTGCAGGTTGGCTACATTTGGCATTTCAAAAGGAAAAAAAAAAACGTTTTATATACAATAACTTAAGTACAGGACTTGATTGAAAGTGGCTATGTGATTGAAACAGAATGTTTTAATAATCCAGTGCTTGCCAAACACTTTTTTTTGTTTACTTTTAGGGAAAAACTGAAAACTTTTTTATAGGCGATTATTTGTCAAGTCTTATGGACAAATACTTCAAAGACAGATAACACTAAGGAAATCAGTGTTACAATATTTTTAAACCGACCAATATATGATCGTTGAAATTGTTGTAACACAGTGTTGACAGTTAACAAAATAACTGTAAAATATTTCCTCAGAGAGAGAGAGAGAGAGAGAGAGAGAGAGAGAGAGAGAGAGAGAGAGAGAGAGAGAGAGAGAGAGAGAGAGAGAGAGAGAGAGAGAGAGAGAGAGAGAGAGAGAGAGAGAGAGAGAGAGAGAGAGAGAGAGAGAGAGACCACACCTTTCAATGCTTCACATCTTATCACGGAGGGATATTATCCATGTTTTACACAGCTGTGAGAGTGAATTCTACCAACTTAAAGGCAAAGTATTATATGGTAACAGAAATTACAATTTACGGACACAATTTTTGTTAGATAAGAGTTATTTTTTAAAGAATTAGAAATAAAAAAAGAATATTTAAAGGTTTTTTAAATGCAAAATAAATATTGCCAAAAGAATCAAACATTTTGATTGCATGGTGGAAGAAACACACAGACTACAAGAAATCAGGATTTTGGTAATATGAAGTGAAGTGAGTATTAATATGATTTTTTTTATTTACAGAAACTAGTTTATAGTTATGACATGTAACATCATGTGATTTATAAAAATAAGTGACACATTTTTATAAATGATTAAAAATGTAACCACTGAATATTGTTATTAAGAAGAGGTGCAAAGAAATTTCCATCAATAAAGACCATACCATAAAAGCCAGCATTATGCTGTTTTAAAATCCACTAGTCAATAACAACATAAGCCACAGGACCACCAACAATCGCTATGATAATTAGCAGCCTTTTTAATTATTTCTCTGTATTTCAATATATCTGACACAAAATGTTAAAGGTGCAGTAGGTAAATTTGACACCCAGTGGTTGAACCCAGTGGTCATTCCTGGATCAAAACACATGCACAAGTGGGTTGCCAGAATGACGACCAACAGGAGCAAGCCTGACTATCCAGCCTAAAGATTGATTTAAATTGTGTTCTAAAGCGACAGCATGCGATAGAGGGAATATTTTGAACATTTTAAGGAGTTTTTGTCCTACCCCAGATCTGAAATTGATATTTTAGAAACGGCTTCTACATCCTGCAGCAGAACAACAGAAAACTTGACAACATGATCACCTCAGGAAGGGGCGTAGATTTAGCATAGACAAAGGGGAGCCAGGTTTTTAAAAGGGGTGCTTACTTGTTTTCTGAAAAACTGATCCTTTTTGCAGTTATTCGTCTGATTTTCTATTTAATTATGAGGCATAAATATTGCATTTTAGTGACATTTTAAGAACAATTTTTTGCTGGATTATCTTGTTGGATGGTTATCATAACCAAAGTTTTTGATGTACCAAAAAATATTTCCAACCAGTTTGTCATATTGCATGTGAATTTAATATGTTTTATATTAAAGTATTATAAAATAATACACATTTATAATAAAGAAATATACAAATATGCTTAATTTTAAAATGCAAATTTATTATCATAGATCATCAACATTTTCTTTTAGAAATCTGTTAAAACTTGTTTTAAATTAAAAACCAAATCCTACAGGCAAATAACAAAGCGGCCAGCACATTCAACTTTCCTCAGTCAGAATTTGGCCATTTGAGTAAATAGAAAATTTCAAACATAATATTAATAATAATCCAATTTTTGGTCTTTAGAACCACACGAACACCTCTTGATTAATTAATTTAACTTAATAAATTGTATGAAGAGAGAATTCATTAATTAATAATATATTTAACTAGCAGTTAAATAATTAGCAGAAACACATAAATAGCAGCTATATATATATATATATATATATATATATATATATATATATATATATATATATATATATATATATATATATATATATATATATATATATGTACATATACGATATTCATTCTTGGGGGGTGGGGGCTGGGAGTTGTTTGATTCACCCGTTCTCACCAATGTCAAGTGCAAACCTACGCCGTCCTTGACCCCAGGTACACCTCATGTGCTTTATTCAGTGTTAAAGAGCCCATATTATGGGTTTTTGAAAATGCCCTTCCATGTAGTGTGTAACACAGCTCTAAGTGAAGTGAAATATCCAGCTAAGGCTTAAATCTGTAAGTGTACAGTGTTTAAAATGATTGATTCATCTATAAAAGAGTCGACTCATAGTGCTTCAAACGAGTCGTCTTCATAACGAGTCATTAGGTGTTTCGCGATGACGCGGCTACGAAACACAAGCCTCGCCAGTAGTTATGCGCGCAAACCCGGGAGATTTGAAACCTGCGGCCCCGCCCACTAACACAGAAAAAAGGCTAGACACACACACACAGACGCCGCCGGTCCAATGAAGTCACGCTGTGCTCAGATGGATAATATTGACAGTCTCTACCCAAAGATGAGTTGTGAACTGTGAAGAGTCAGTGGTTGAGGTTTATTCACTAGTGTAAGTAAGTGCGATTAAAATTGTTGCCTCGTTTACTCTAGCTTGCAAATTATGTATTTATTGTGTTTTGTTACTTGTTAACCTGGTACAGTTATATTCTCTTATCGCATGTAAGCCACTTTGAAAACGCGACGCGTGCCGCTTTGTTTACGGATTTAACGTTAAATGCTTTTGTGAGCTCGCGTTCCACTGCCGTTCGTTGTTGCTATGGCCATCGTAAGCTAGGAGACGGGAGAGGTGTCGATCTCCCTAGTTCTGAGGAGGAGCGTGATGTGCGTGTGTTTGTGTTTGTGTGTGTGTGACGGCTAGGAGACAGGAGACTCGCGTCGCTCTCCCTAGTTCTTCTGAGGAGCGTTGTGTGTGTGTGTGTGTGTGTGAGAGAGAGAGATAGAGAGAAAAAGAGCAGGTAGAGTGTGTGACGGTTCACTCTGTCTCACGCTGAAGCCTGTCACTGTCGACCAATCGCAGCAGGCTGTCATTGGTCCAATCAGCGCAGATTAGCTTCGCACTGAGGAAGGGTTTGGGAACAAATGAATCGCTGAACGATTCATATGGGAGTCGCTGGGATAATTAGGTATAAATAAATGCAGATTATAAGACCATCAAAGTGTTTTTTGACCTTGCATGCATATTAGACTGTTGTTGGAGACCCTTACAACCTAAATATGACCCTATTTCATGGATAATATGGGCTCTTTAAATGCTAATAATGTGAGCTTAATTATCATTTTAAGTGACATTTATTGCCATACTACTGAAAGCAGCAGCAGATAGTTCACCTCAGATCTTGAAAACAAAATAAACCGTTTGAAATTTTAAACCTTACCATTTAGTGAGTTAGTGCATATCCTGTACTTCTGAATTTCTGTTGTGTTTTGTCTGGTGCAAACAGCCAAATTGCTTATCACTGAAAATCTTGTCATGTAGCATGTTGTTAGGACACATGGTTACAATGTAACCTGCTCAACTAATGTTTATGTTTGTAATATTTATTTTATTTGCTAATTAATAATCACCTCATGTGGAACTTTGAATCTGCGTCTCATTTTGGGGCTGTTGCTGTCCACCGGAGGTCGCATTTCGGTCACGGAAGCACACTTTGAGATGCTTTCTGACTGAATGAATGGAATGCGCGGTTTTCCAACAACTAACCTGTCTTGCTGAAATATAATTAGCTGAAGTGGCAGTGGGCAGGTTAAAAAACAAACAACGACAGACAGGCAAGATAAACAAGAATGTTCACTTGTCATGTTTCTTAAATATCTGCAAACATATTAAGGTATTTTTATGCTTCAGCAGAGTCAAAAGCCGACATACAGCACCTTTAATTGCCTTTGCTTATTACAGTTGGTAAATATCAGAGGTAATTTAGGAAAACAAATGGTGGTTGACGTTAGCATAGAATGAAAGATACATTCAAATGGGTCTAAAGGTTAAAAAGAAAGAAAGAAAACGCGTTTGGTAAGGTTTACTTCACTTGTAATTTCTTCTTTCTCCAGAGCTGTCCGTTAGCGACATCTATTGGTTAACGGCACACATGACAGATAAAAATGTGATACTTTTTTTAAACATCTCTCAGCAGGTTTTGTGATGTAAGTATACATACATTCTTTCTCCGCACAACAGAAATCTGGTCTGCTAAAAAAACAATAAGAAAAGACAGGCCACAACACAGAAGGTCCTTTTAACTTATTCTGCAAAACTTTTATTGAACAAAAGTATTTCAATTCTCACCACACTGTCCTCAATACAGTACCATAATGCTGGATCTAAACGATTCATATATATGCACCATATCTTTTATCTTTAATATAATATATATATGTACATACAGTGGAAAGAGGAATTAAATAACATTGCTCAATAACATTCAGACAAATAGACTTAAAAAAAATCTGAAGACCCCTTGACCAACACGCTTATTGGTAAACAGAGTAACTAACATAACGTAAAGAAATAAAATCATTTGTTTTTATTACTCGTGAATTAGTGTTCACAATCAACGATGTGTTACTGAGAGCAGAGTTGGTGAGGTGCAATAAGACATCAATAGTAGCAGAACTGGAAGTGGGGTGGCACATTTGGTTGAAAGGACACACATTCAAAACTCTGAAACTGCTCTCTCTCTCTCTCTTTCTCTCTCTCTTTTACAAGCTACAGTCTCTCTCTTTATCCCCGTCTCTGCAGCATTGATCTCCCTTTATGAAGTACCCTGATTCTGAAGAAACCCTGAAGTGACTCGGATCCAAGAGAAATACCTGGAAAGTTGTGAAGGTAAGTCCAAACACTTACTTCATTAATGCTGGACGGACTGTAGATGCAAAAAACAGTCTAAAGGCTCAGAGAATGGGACAGCACCGATTTAATACAGGATGAAATCTGACTGTTATCCTACATATTACTTTGGGTTCGGATTAAGACAGTGTAAACACACTGAAATGTTTGGGTGATCTTCAGACGAACTCCTCTGTGAATGGAAACGACCAATCCGTTGGGAACCAAATCACTCCTTGTTCTTTTCCAGGCCGTCAGTTTCATGAATCAAGACACGCAGATGAATCCATTCAGAACAGGAGCTACAAATGTACATACTGCGATTCTCTTTGGGGCAGAAGAATGTAAACTAATGTAATGTGGCTTGAGGTTGCGGATTAACCAGCAAGAAAGCAGGAAGAGCTGAAGAACAGCTTTGAAAACGGCATTGTCTTTACATTATTTACCTATAAACCTTCAAATTTGGACACAGTTATCAAGGACGGACATCTTTGTTTAAAGTTGCTACTGCTCCCTACAAGAGTGGAGGCAATGTAGGGATCTGAAATGTCAATGCTTGGGAAAGCATCCTATGTTCGTGTAAAGTCCGAGGAGTGTGCAGGAAGAGAAAAAAAAAAAAAACAGGAAACAGGAAAAGAGGTAATGTCTGTTGAAGAAAAAAAAGGTCAGATTCAGCCAAGGGCCTTGACAAGGTAGAGTTTGTCTCCTTGCTCACTGGTAAAGATGGGCGCTTTCTTGTAGTGCTCTACAAGCTCATCCATACTGCTAAAACGCCGCTGACCGATGCAGTACACCCCATCCTGATGCTGCACCTTGAAGTGCTTGTTCTTTCCCACAGCTTTCAGAGAAATGGAGAAATCACTGGGCTGATGAGAGAGAGAGAGAGAGAGAGAGAGAGAGAGAGAGAGAGAGAGAGAGAGAGAGGGAGAGGGAGAGAGAGACATGGGAAAATAAATCAATGGGACATTGTAGCTTCTGCTGTTTCATGTTCAAACACCAGATGGCAGTACTGACTAAAATGAAACAATGCCTGACAGATACTAAGGTAAGATAATAGGCAAGAATTTAGGACTGTAGCCTTCTTGGCCAGTAGAGTTAAATCAAAATCAGGGTATCTTCCATCTATTTCATATACATTTTCAAACAAACAAAAAAAAAGGCAAAACGGACGTTTTTTGATTTTTCATTTGCTCACAAAAAAAAAAAAAAAAAAAAAAAAAGAAAAAAAGATTTTGGCTCGATTTTCATTTTTTGGTCTAGGGTAGGAAAACGGACAAATGACTATAATTCATTATACACATGTGGGCGGTGCTGAAACACCCATTTTCCTGTGATTGGTAAACCAAATCTGAGCTCGTGACGAAGCTTTGCTTAGCACCTGATGCTGAGCAAAGATAGCTGTTTCCGAGCAGCATTATTGCTTACGATCAAGGCCTATATAATAATAATAATAATAATAATAATAATAATAATAATAATAATAATAATAATAATAATAATAATATGCCTATAGTTCGCCGCCAAACTTCTTGCTGCTGTGAACCTGATGCTGAGCAAAAATACTATTTCTGAGCAGCACCTGGTTTGCATGATTATTTCAGAGCTACTGTAGGCCTAAATAATAATAATAATAATAATAATAATAATAATAATAATAATAATAATAATAATAATAATAATAATAATTTATATTGTTCACTTAGTGGTTTTTTATTGTTTAGTTTTTTAATAGTTATTTGCAGGACCAGACCACATTGGACCCTGGGGCTATAACAAAGGGTACCATTTGTTTTTATTTAATTTCCTCCTATTATATATATCATGGCGACCAATCAGAGGAAAAAGGGGCATTTCAGTACTGCCTACATGTGTATAATGAATTATAAAGTCGTTTGTCTGTTTTCCTACTCTAAACCTAAAATCAAAAATCAAGCCAAAATCTCATTTTTTTGCTTTTTTTGTGGGCAAATGAAAAACCAAAAAACAGCTGTTTTCTTAGTTTTCCTTGTTTTGTTTGAAAACAGATATGGAATGGATGGGAGATACTCTGATTAATCAAAGTGTCAAGCCCACTCACTCACTCCATAAATGCATGTTTTTTGTTTTGTTTTTTTATATAGAGTGATTGTAAGAATGTGTTTGGTGCAAATGTGCAAAACTGGTCAGTTAATATCAGTTAAAGTGTCAGAGAGACGAAAGACTGTCTCCTACAGGTGGTTTGTCAAGCCCAATCACCTGTGTGAGGCTCATTATTATTCTAGATCCCTAATCAGCCTCTTGTTCCCTAATTATATTAATTTGAGTTAAAATTTTGTACATTAGTATTATTATTATTATAGATCCCTGATCAGCCCTTGTTCCCATACTTTATGGAGATCTGTAATTTATTTTTATAAATAAAATGCAATGTTAATCTTTTTAGGGGTTACGGTGGCGCAGTGAGTAGCATGATCGTCTAACAGCACAAAGGTAGCTGGTTCAAGCCTCGGCTGGGCTTTTTCTGTGTGGAGTTTGCATGTTCTCCCCATGTTCATGAAGGTTTCCTCCGGGTGCTCCGGTTTCCCCCACAAGTCCAAAGACATGCAGTATAGGTGAATTGCGTAGGCTAAATTGTCCGTACAAGATCACTAGAAATCTATAAGCAGGTGTGTTTGATTAGAGTTGGAGCTAAACTGTGCAGGACACCGGCCCTCCAGGACCGAGTTTGCCCACCCCTGGTATAGTGTATGTGTGTGAATGAGAGTGTATGGATGTTTCCCAGTGATGGGTTGCAGCTGGAAGGGCATCCGCTGCGTAAAACATATGCTGGATAAGTTGACGGTTCATTCTGCTGTGGAGACCCCAAATTAATAAAGGGGCTAAGCCGAAAATGAATGAATGAAAAATCTTTCTTTTTAATAACTGTGCTATAGTAGATTTGATTAGATTGTTTCTATATTTAGCTTTGAATTATATTATAGTATCTTCCCTGATGTATTGTTAATTAGCCTTTTTAACATTTTGAAAACACATAATATTTTGGCACTGTTTGCCTAAAATGTACTTATTCATTTAACAAAGTAAATCAAAAACTCCACCCTCAATAGAAATTTAGCATAGGTACTTTCGAGGTTCGTTACTTCTAAAAAATATATAATAAATAAACAAATAAATAAAAAAATAAATACATAGATAAGCGAGCCTTCGTTTGTTGTTTAGATAAGCCACATTCTGCACTATCAATTAATATTTAAACTGTCACCAAAATTGTGTGTGTGTGCTATATCTGTGCAAATTACATATACTTCATCAGCAAACTACACAAAACATTTGTGAAACACTTGGTTGTGGGATGATCAATGATTTGACATTCTTAACCTTTTACCCACAGCTGGTAATTTAAAGCTGCGTTTAACATTGTGTGCGGGTAAAAACAAACAGTTTATTTGTGTTCTATTTAAAACAGTATCATATATCACAGCTTAACTGAAATATTCATGGGCAAAATGGAAATATTAGTAGCGTTTTACAATATAATAAGATTTACCTACAATTGTGAGTATGCTATCTTACGTTAGATTAGATAGAAATAGCACTAGCAACGTCAGGAGAATTGTAAATGTAAAACCAGGAGGAGAGTTTTTATTGGACAACTAAGATGTACTGTAATTCCTTTGAAAATTTTTTTCATAGTCATCAGATCTAAAATAACGACACAGTAATTAGGCCTGTCACAATAATCAATATATAGACTTATCGCACAACACATGGACATGACTTCAGTCATTTTTGGTGATGCAATATACAATTGAAGTCAGAATTATTAGCCCCCCTTTGAATATTCTTTTTTAAATATTTCCCAAATGATGTTTAACAGAGCAAGGAAATTTTCACAGTATGTCTGATAATATTGTTTCTTCTGAAAAAAGTCTTAATTGTTTTATTTCGGCTAGAATAAAAGCAGTTTTTAATATTTTAAAAAACATTTTAAGGTCAAAATGATTAGCCCATTTGAGCTTTTTTTTCTCTCTATAGTCTACAGAACAAACCATCGTTATACAATTACTTGCTTAATTACCCTAACCTGCCTAGTTAACCTTATTAACCTAGTTAAGCCTTTAAATGTCACTTTAAGCTGTATAGAAGTGTCTTGAAAAATATCTAGTCAAATATTATTTACTGTCATCATGGCAAAGATAAAATAAATCTGTTATTATAAATGAGTTATTAAAATTATTATGTTTAAAAATGTGTTGAGAAAATTTTCTCACTGTTACACAGAATTCAAGACTTCAGACTTCAACTGTATATCGCTCATACATAAAAAACTATTCTAGCAACATTTTAGCTGATCGTGCAACATCACTATCTCTATTGGAGGTTTCAGTGTCAGTATAGTTAAAAAAAACACTAAAGTATTTACTATAAATTACTTTAGTATATTTTCATGTGGGTGCCTGAAGAATGAAAATAGATCTAGTAGCAGATATCGCAGCCTCTGTTACTTTTTACCTTGCACTCTTTTGTTAACATTTATTACTATATATTAAGGATATGCGTTTTCACATTCTGACTCCAATGCCTAATTATTAAATAGTTAAAATGACTTTAATTAAATAAAATATTCTTAAGATTAAAATATTGTGTTCTTTAGAAGAGTGTACTAACACTGTAAAAAAAAAAAAAACCTGTAATTTTACGGTTTTACAGAAATTCACTGTAAAATAACAGACATTAAATCACAGAAATTTCCTTAAGTTTCAATTTTTGTAATTGATCCTCGGTTATTTTACAGTAAATTTCTGTAATTTAACGGCCGTTATTGTACGGTTTATTTCCGGCACCCTAGCTGCCGGAAATAAACCGTAAAATTAGGTATTTTTTTAACAGTGTAGCATTGTGATGACATTATATTGTCATTCTGGCATTACACAATAAGTGGCATAAAATGACAATAATATCGTTTATCACAATATATTTTGGTGCAATATATCGTACAACAAAACAGATATCGTGACAGGCCTAACAGTAATGCTGTATTTTTGTTCTACAACAGCAAATTTGCTTTAAAAAATATAATTCCAGTATATGCATTCAATACATAATCTACATTTTCTTTAATGTAAGATTTTGATCATACTGGACTCTATGAGAACTCAAAGTCTCGAATAAATTCACATAAGCTGTCCATGTTTCATAGTTTATTCAGCACCGTCCAAATTGGTCTCTGCCACACAATCCATTCAGTGTGCCGTGCGAGTAAACTGATCCACTGTCCAGTGGGCCGCACAAATAATTGGCTCACACTGTGTGGTTCAGATGTCTAGTGCAGTTTCTTCCCACTTTGGTTTCATACCATACATTATATAACTAAATAAGGCTTGATAGCTACGTGTAACAAGGGCGGCACGGTGGCTCAGTGGTTAGCACTGTTGCCTCACAGCAAGAAGTATCATTAAGTCGAGTCCCGGCTGGGCTAGGCTAGCACTGGTTACAGCTGGAAAGGCGTCTGCTGTCTATAACATATGCTGGAATAGTTGGTGGTTCATCCTGCTGTGGCAACCCCTGATAAATAAGGGACTAAGCCGAAGGATATTAAATGAATCTATGTGTAACTGTTTGGAAAGTGAGTGTGAAGGAAATCAGTTGGACTTACCGACGACTCACTGTCTCGTATGAGAAAGTCTCCTTCCACTCCTCTCTCATTAAGCGCACACTCTGCATGCTGCCGTGTCACATTACCATAGTACCAGTCCTTTCCAGCAAATTTGCCTATACGTGAGGGCACCGTGTGACTGATGTGAGGGGAGCCATGACTTGACCCTAAGCCCTTCGCTACCGGCCCGTCGTTGAGCACTACCACATAGTTCTTAGGCACAAGGCCTACTATTCCGCGGCTGTTTTTACACCTCCACCACTCCGGGTCATTTTCGGGCTTTTCCAAAACCTCCATAGTCTCACCCTTCTCAAAGTTTAGTTCCTCCTCTGTGACTGAGCTGAAGGGGTACAGAGTCTGGACCATATGCAGAACGTAGCTCCCGGATCCCCCCGGCCGGCCGTTGGCCATCGCTGCACCTTGCCCCACCTTCAAAGACCGGAACCCCCCCACAGTGTCCCCGAAGACTCCATCGTTGTCTGCGTATCCCACCTCCTCTTGGACATAGTTAGACGGGAACCAGCCAACGCGGCCAGCATGACTACCCCTCCACCAGCCATCACTGCACTTCTCCATGACGACCACCCGCTCCCCTTTGACGAGGTTGAGTTCATCGTCCCGCTCGGCGGCGTAAGAGAACTTCACCAATGCTGGAATGTTAAGGTCATAGATTCGCTCAGCTCCGCCCCCTCCACCACCTCCTGCGCTGCCATTGGATGGATATTCTGCCTCTGTGCTGGGTGTGGGAGATGGATCACGAGCACTGGTCTTCCTTTTTGTTTTGCCCAGTCCTGAGAGGAACAGAGAGAGGCACATCAGTAAGTAGAAATCTAGCAAATCAAACTTGAAATGATTAATGATTCATTAGAGGATTAAAAGGTCTTTAAATCAAGCCGAGACACACCAAGCCGATGGCAAACAACTAGCACCAATGAAACCCAACTGTGTTGTTGCCTTGTGTTGGCTCACATCTGGACCAAAAAGCTGTATGTGAATGCACCAAATAGCCAACTGAAGTGAGCAACCCAGGCTCATTCTGAAAACGTACCTCTACAGACGTTTCTAAAGACCGTGAAATACATCCCGGCGGCACGTTCTTCTGCAGTTTTTGTTTTTGTGAATCCACGAGAGGCCGCAGAGTACGCTCTTTGAGATCTCAAATTTCCCTCGCGAGTTATCACAGTTTTGACCTATTTTATTATCACAGTATTGACCTATGATTATGGTAAAAATTAAGTTGAAGTAACAATTCACACTATTTACTACTAGCTTATTACCTGTCCGTTATGATACTGACTGTTCTTATTTTACATGCCTAACCCTAGGTCCCTAAACACAACTACTACCTTACTAACTATTAATAAACAGCTACTTAGTTGTTTATTGAGCTAAATGTCTTAATGGTTAATGGATTGTTAATAGCGTGAATTGTACAGTTCATTTAAAACTGGATCTTCCGATGCGCACGTCCAAAGCATAAACAAAGCAGCGTTCATTATCACAATAATAATTTTCACTCACCTTGAAGGAATTCCCTCCTGCAAATAAGTCTGATAATCTAATAATCCATATTGTTTGCAAATATTTGAGAAATGTAGCGAAATTATAGCTGGCTGCTTTGTGTTCCTTCTTGATTTGAACTATTTACTTGCTACTTCACTACGTCACACTCGTACTCTGATTTGTTGCTAAATAACCAGTCTGAGCAATCTCTTCAGGCAATGGCCGATGCCGATTCTACACACTGAACCGGGTCAATGCAATATGTTAAAATGAGAGCTGACATTTATTAGCCAGATCGACGCTGACTGACGAAGCCGTTCGTCGGCTTGGTGTATCACGGCCCTAATATTTCCAAACAAGATCTTTTACTGGGCTTCTGCTGGTATACACTTTTGGTATCAAATAAACTGATGATGGTATACAGTATTATCACGGACCTATGCTTCAAAAAACATTACGGTAACACTTTAGTTGAAATAACAATTCATTTATTAGTAGCTTAATACTTTTCTATTATTAAGATATTGACTGTTTATTAGCACTTTTACAAGTATAATCTTATTATATATGCCTAATCCTTGGTCCCTAAACCCAACTATTACCTTACTATTATTAAACAGCTACTTAGTAGTTTATTGAGCTAAAAGTCTTAGTTAGTTGTTTGTTAATAGCGTGAACTGTACAGTAGATTTAAATAAAAATGTGAACAAATTACTTTAACAGGTATAATAACCAAAGAATACTGCTTTATTGTGTATACATGTTCAGAGTAAATGTGTTAAACTAATTAAATTGCAAAAATATGATCAAGTACAATAGGTATCACTGTAGATCCATGTCGAATCTGCACCCACAGTTTTGAGCAGATTCGTTTAGCCTATTATTTGTTTTACATATGTAAATATATATTTATTCAGGTTTTCATATTGTTATTCTGTTATATTACTGAATAATATGCAAATGTTTATATGATTTTTGAATACAGTTTGTCATTTTTTTTTTATATAGATATACTATATAAAAGAGATTCTGTTTACCAAACAAGTGTTTCTAATCGGATCTGCATTATAAACCTTAAAAAAAAGTTTAAAAGTGTTTTATTTTAATTACATTTTAGTTACTATACTCTCAAATTTTTTCTGCATTAATCCAGATTTTATTTGTACAAAATTCTGTGCAGAAATAGCAAATAATGTCTGGATCTTAATGTTAGTTAATGCATTAAACATCAACAGTTAAAAATAGCCATATTATAGTTATATGCTAAAGTTAATAAAACATTTTAACTATTTTACTGGTCATTAACTCATTTGATTTTAATGTGTTATCAGGCATTAACTAAGAAATTAACATTGGCTAAGATTAATAAACCATTTTTGTAGTTGTCATCACAATGACTTTAGTTATTGGTAACACTTTATTTTGATGGTCCATTTGAGTATTAGTAGACTGTCTGCTTAATATCTGTTGATAGAAGACATTCAACAGACATTTATCTGACTATATGAAATTGTGCAAGTACATGTCAACTTACATTAACCCTAACCCCAACCTAACAGTCTACTTAAAATCTAATGAGAATAAGTTGGTATGTAGATGCAATGTAACTTAAATACAACAAACGGACCATCAAAATAAAGTGTGACCGAATTATCTGATGTTAACAAATGGAACCTTAAGTTAACGAACAAAAGGCCTGTAACTAGTCGCAGAATTTTAAATGTTGTAGACTAGAATGACGTGTGAAATTGTTCATGTTATAATAAATTCAAATAAATAAGTCTTCAAGAATTTGGTGCTGTTATGAATAAAACAATATGAAAAGTCTTAATAGACGCTCTAACAGTTTAAATAATAAATAATGATTCACTTTATTTAATATTGTCAATTATATTAGTAAGCTTTGAATGTGTGCATGTGCACGCTCAGTTTGAGTCACTATGAATAGAATACATTGAAAGTGTAGTGATGTGTGGAAATTGAGATGAGGCCTAGTAACTCCTTGTAGACTCCGAACCCCAACTAAAAAGCGCAAGAGCAATGGGCCTCCCAGGTAACAGGTGGAGTTTTGTTCTTGTCTTGTTCTTTATCACGGTATATTGAATATTGGCGCATATCTAGCTTTTACCATCACTGTGTTCATTGCTTTATTAATGCATCCCTGTGTTTGGTTGATAATCTTAAATCCTGTGAGTTTGCATCCTGAATTTAACGTGAGGAAAGAAAGTCCCACAAAACAAAATGAGATACTACTCAGTTTGCTGATGCGAGTAGCACAGAACTCAAACGCTTCTTTAAATTCTGTACAACTCCCATTCCTACTCTCTAATGAACCAGAGACTGCAAAGTACCCTTAAGTTCCCTGATGCCTTAAAGCATTATTGTACTATAGAAGATTGCTGCTGCTTCTGTGTAAAGCGAAGCTGATCTACTCAAGACTAGTGATCTGACTGTGTTAGAAAGAGAAAAAGAAATAAACACTTGAGTCCTGGGGCTGCATTGGGAACCGTGGAAGAAAAGGAGAGATTAAGGATTGAAGAGTTTCAAATTCAGCTTTAAAGAAAAATGGGATTACTCTAATCTGGTTATCTAACAAAGAAATACGTAACCTTAGAAACAGAAATTGGCTACAAAATTCAGTCTCATAAATGCACAGAAGTTGGAAACATGAGAACGCAGTCCAGGAGACTCATTTCAAGCTGAATTTATTTATTTAGAGGTGTTGGTTGTTCTGCAGTCAAACAGCATCTTCATAAAGTAAATGTGTTTGCAAGAGCCTACAGGAGTCTCTTACCATGTCAAGAGTAGTCTAAAATGAGTCTGTCACAAATCTACAAGTCTGCAAGTTTAACAAGTCAGATTTGAGACAGAGCTGTCCTGTCTATATATATGTTTTTAGGAGGAGGGCAGTGACTAGGTGGAGATGGCTAAACTAAGCATGCAAATTAGGTAGGTGCAGTAGGCCGGTACTGTAGGTAAAGAACCCTGCCAAGCCATTGACCACACAAATTTATCAACAAAAGAGCTTCTTCGGCCTGTATAGATCCACAAAGGCACAGTCGTTGAGAGCCAAACATTTCTTGTCTCTTATGTCTCATAATAAAATAAACAGAAGTGATAAGTAAAATGTTACAAAGTGTATGCAATGATGAAGTGTAAACGCTGAACAATCAAAGCAAACTTTAAGGTTGATCAACATCTGTAAGGTGTCTATAATGACACAGTAAACCTCAGACTCTGTCAGCAACCATAGACTGTAAAATATATGGACGGAGTATCCGTGACGTCACCCATAGGTTTCTGAAGAGCGCAAAAGAAGCCACAAGTAGGCGCGGCCAACCGTCGCCATTTTGTTCGCGCGTCATCGCACCCACGGCGGGATACCAAACAAGGGCAAAGAGGCGGAGAGTGGGCGGAGCTACAGACACCTGCTGGCACTTTGCTTAGACCCCTATGCTTAGACCTGGCAGACAGACTTTACTTTGGGAGAAACGCTTGATACTTTATTACCTGCGACTCGTTTGTGTTCTGACCACATGTGCTTGGCTGTACACTATGTCAATAAAGTGTTTAGACTTTCAAAAACACTGTAGTAATACATTGACCCACTAAACATTGCTCTTATGACGTTTTTCTACAGGAGGAAAACGCGAATTACTTCCAAACACTTCAGATATGTGTGTGTGTTAGTAAATGCAAGACTATTGATAAAATCCAGCACAACACAGTATGATAACGCTTCAGATGACTGTTCTAGAGCCTACAGCTAATCAATCTGTCACATTCTGGAGTGCTTTACGGGTCTAAAGAAAAATATTAATGATAAATGATCTTAAATAAAACAAATACATTTATAGAGATGGTATACAAGTATATAACTTTACTCACATGGGAAACGGAGGCCACGTAAACGGTTTGTGAGCACAATTAAGTGCACACAGCATCCCATATCATCTGATAATTGTAAGAAATATGTCCAAAAGGCAGCTGACTGTGTAAAGCCACATAAACAAAACAAAAATACGATGAATATGCCGAGATCAGTGGCTAATCTGCCGGATTCAGCTGAGGTGAAGTGACGGCGACCAGCGAGACCTAGCTGTCACTCAAGTGGCCACGCCCTTAATTATGCAAACTTAATATAACCTAATATAAAGGAAATGGATGAGTTATAAAAAAATTCACCCCCCTCACAGTTGTCATGGAGGGTAATAATAGCTATATGAACCAAAATCGTTCTTTGTACCAGGCTGTAAACACCTTTTTTTCTGCTGTAAAGTTGACCATTCTAACAGTGGGCTCAATTACAACTTGCTCTATTATGGAGCCAGGACTAGTGGAATTTTGATGAATTGCAGTTTCTGTTACTTCCGTATTGGCCTCCCGAGGGAGAGCGGGAGGTTGCCGCTTGTCAGCAACACAAATTATGTTAATCAAATCTGAGCTTTCAAGTAAAAAAAAAAAACAACCATCATTATTCAATACATACTGCAACATTACAAATTGTGAAGCTGAATGACTACATTAGCCCCCATGCTAAAAAAATCTTTCAGATGGGGTGCTAGTGGCTGGGATGCACCAGAAAAGAAACCAAAAAGCCACTCTCTGGTGACATCTGTACATCCTTTTTTATTTTCAATCTCTTCACTGTTGCTTGTCACGGCACTCATTTTCGCGTGTGTTGTTATTCTGACCTGAGGTGGGGAAACCCAACTGGAATCCATTCACATGTTGCATAGTTAAAAGCACGAGCAAGTGGATTCGGTTTCCTACACTATTTTTTAATGTGCTTCATGCTTGTGCTCCTCCGGCGTCTTTCATAACTAGGCGTCCATCAACGGTTTTCTCAGAAGACGACAAATGAATAAACCATTGTTGTGGTTGTGATACTAGTTCAATAATTCAATATTGACAAATAGGCTTGCACATGATTTATTAGAGAGCACTGCTTTTTACATTTTATCACCTTCAAAACACTTAGCAATTTCAAATGGTAACACTTTTCAACAAAACATCCCTTAACGTTGATGTACTTCCAACCCAAATAGAATATTAAGTAGGGGCGGGGCTTTTTGTGCACGATTCTATCATAGCAAACTAACGGTAAGAGGAACATGGTTAATGTTATTGATATAGTTGCCATGGAAGCCCTCAGTGTGACATCAACAACAGGATCACCACTCCAAACATGTAAGCAGGTGGCCAGAATTTGACTGAAGAATACCAAAACAAACCATTTTTTTTTTTGTGAATTAATATTCATGGATTAAATATTCACTTCAAGAGTAACAATGAGAGTTAGCAAAATAAACATTGTACATTGATTTCACATGGGCTATAATGTTTAGGAAATAGGCCAGTTGGCATTATATTTGTGCCTGTTCAAATTATTTTGACCCCATGAACCTTTACTCTTTGTAAGGCCTTCAGTTGAATACATTTTCCACTGAAATAATGTATGTTGACAAGTGTGTGGATGTCACAAACCACATCAGTGCACACTGGTTGTTTCCTATTACTTAATTGTGGTTCTGCATGTAGTGTAAGCTTCTTTAACCACCAAGCATTGTATTGGCTTATTTAATGTGTGTATGTCTTGTGTACACTTTGACAGCAAAACACTTGGGTTTTTATAATAAGCTGAATTTTTGACAGTTATCTGTGTACAAGTAAACATTCATTCTCTAAATGCCATTGAAACAGACAGGTACCCTGCCATATTCTTAGCAGGACCCCAGTATTGAACTCAATGCCTTGACAGGTAGCCAAAAATAAGCCCTCTCACTTGTTCCCAGGTAACAGAGGAAATCTGCCACCTCCAATACTCCTGTCTCCTCTGCGGATCCCATGTGGCCACACAAAGCACACAACCAGAAGCTTCATGTGTGTGCATGTGCACGCTCTGTTTGCGTCACCATGAATAGAATACATCGAAAGTGTAGTGAGGTGTGGAAATTGAGATGAGGCCTAGTAACTCCTTGCAGACTCCGAACCCCAACTGTCTATGAGAAACACAAGAGCAATGGGCCTCCTAGGTAACAGGAGAGTATATTGAAGCTGCCTCATCCTGATAAAACATGGGGAGGTACAGCAGGATGAGAAGTTTGAAATAAACTCAATCTGATGTGATCTGACAGGAGAAAGAGTAGTCAAATTGGTAAGAAATCATGCGGTGAATAATGGAGTCATGGGGGTGCGAGGGAACATTTGACGTCTGTCAGAATACTCTAGAAGTCTATCAAATAAAGCTTTCAAACATTCATTCATGCATGCCTACACTCACACACATTGATATTGGTGGTTTACGAGGACTCTTATTATGTGGCCCTACCCTCACAGTAAACCTGTGGCAAACTTTGAATGTCATATGATGCCATTTACAAAGATTTGTAAGCATTTTGAATTAGAAGGACATAAGGCATGTCCTCATGATCCATATTTATGTAATACCCATGTTATTATACACATTTCAGTCCTTGTAAACTACTAAAAGCAGCGTGCACGCACACGCACACACACATACGTACGCATATATGGTTTACAAGGACTTTTCATAGGCATAATGTATTTTATAATGTAAAAAAAAAACATTTATTCTATGACCTTACCCTATCTCTATAACAAAAACCCATAGAAAACCTGTTGCAAAATGTGTATGTAAAAGGCCTTAAGAATGATTTTTAGTGTTTTTGAATTATGAGGACACAAGGCATGTCCTCATAAACCACCTTAATAGAGTACAACTAGGTCATTCTTGTGTCATTATCAAAGTCCCTTTAAGGGAAGTCATTTCAGTAGGCGGCCATCTTTGAAACGCCTCTCGGGAAGTATGCTCGGGCATTCTGTTAAAATGGGAAAACATCAAATTCTTCAGAACTGATTGCTAAGCTTACATTACATTAGATTACATTACACCATTACATAGATTACATTACAACAACATTGCAACAACTGTCTTATAAGTTCCGTTTCTAAACATTTGAACTGCCCAAGCTAATGCGCATGCACACTCGAAAGGAACAAGATCACGACACCAACCTCATTTATGGCAGTGGCATTTGTAGCCAGATCACACTGGTCTTCCGAAGAAATTCAGACCTTGGTCTTGATGGTTAATCTCCTCCAGAAATGACTGTGACTATTTGTTCACTAGTTTGTGGGGCGTTTGACAGAACAGACTGTACCTCATGTTAAAAAAAAACTTTGTTTTTCAAATGCAGTTTGTTCATTTAAGTGTAGAGATTTCAAGCTTTATTTGGATATATTTCTTTTGTCTGTGAAGCAAGTATTCGCTGAGATTCCAGTGGGTTTGTGAACCACAAAAAACTGTTGTAAATGCACACATCTGGTCTGAGCTTTTCCCCTGGAGAAACATCAGTCTATAGCGATCGATGATTGGCTCATGTACTACTGTAGTAGGTAGTGCTTCATTTGCCAAATTGACTGTTACTCTTTTCCCAAATATAAACTATATAAGTGACATGTCTTGTGTATTCTATAGTCTTGGGTCATTATACAATATTGTGTCCTCATAAACCACATAACCTGCACATACACACACACTACAAGCGAATTACATGTCTAGGCTATAACTGAAATGTGTGAAGGCAAAAAAAGTAAGTTTCCATCAGCCCTCAATTCCTGGGTTTCTGACCACTCAAGTACTCTTAACAGGTACTTCCCCTAGGGATGCCAGTCTCACACTACACTGCACATGAGGCTGAAAATACCTCTGCCGATGGCTTTCTGACATGAGAATTAACCTGAAATCATTCTTCATCTCAAGCTAACATAGTTACCCTGTGCAGTAAGGAAAGTGGGATGGACTACTCAGAAAAATGACAAGCAATGATTAATTATGATACCAGTTTATTAAATTAACCTTTAAACAAATGTAGGTGTCTGTACTGATGCTATAATGATTACACAGAGCTATAAGACTAGTATGCAATTAACATATTTTAAGATAATGTCAGGAAAAGTTTGGTTAAACCAGGGCTGGGCAAGAAGAGAAATATTCTTTCCTACAGGGTTTAGCTGTAACCCTAATCAAACAGGCCTGCATAGGTTAATTTAAATTTTAGGATAAAAAGATACAGATACTAAAAGATACAGTACTAAAAAAGATAAAGATACAGGTGGGCAAATTTGATCAGGACTAAAGGTAAACTCTGCAGTACAGGTGGTTTCGAGGTTGTGGGTTTCCAAGTTCTGGTTTCAACTATGTTTGTTTGATACTGTCTAATGTTTAATGGAAATACGAAGGTAAGGTAAGACTGGACATTAAGGGCATACTCACACTAGGCTATCTGAAGCATGTTTGGGAGCATTTGACCCCCATTTTCTAGTTCGTTTGACAAGTGTGATTGCACAGTTCAGTTGGCTGGCCCTGGCCCAATTGGAAGAGGTGTGCCAGAGCACGGTTCAGTTGGGCTCCTGAGCCCGAACCTGAAACTGAGGATGTGACGTAATTTTTAAGGGACAGTTTCATATAGATTTATTAATCATTCATAATAATAATAATAATAATAATTCCTTACATTTATATAGCACTTATCTGGACACTTAAAGCGCTTTACACATTGGGTGAGAATCTCCTCATCCACCACCAATGTGCAGCATCCACCTGGAAGACGCGACGGCAGCCATATTGTGCCAGACCACACACCAGCTGATTGGGGGAGAGGAGACAAAGTGATGAAGCCAATTATGATATGGGGATGGTTAGGAGGCCATGATGGCCAGAGGCCAATGGGCAAATTTGGCCAGGATGCCGGGGTTAAACCCCTACTCTTTTCGAAGGACATCCTGGGATTTTTAACAACCACAGACAGTCAGGACCTCGGTTTAATGTCTCATCCAAAAGATGGCACTCACTGAGCAGTATAGAGTCCCCTTCACTATACTGGGGCGTTAGGACCCACACAGACCGCAAGCTGAGCACCCCCTTCTGGCCTCTAACACCTCTAAGTAGCACCACTTCCGGCAGCAACCTACTGTGCTTTCCCATTTGGTCTCCCATTCAGGTACTGACTGGGCGCAGCCCTGCTTAGCTTCAGTGGGCGACCATGTGAGAGTTGCAGAGAGCTAGCTTTAAATGAATGCGAACTGTCAGTTTATTAAAGATGCAAACCCCTCGCTGCACGTCAGCTGATGCAGTCAATAAATGGACAAGCTTTGGCTTAGATCAATGAAACTGTGGCTAGTGGGCCCTTATGGCTGGTTTATATTTCTGCTTCGAGTGATCACCGTGACTCGACGCATCTTGATTACATGCTTTGCACGTAGCTGAGCATTTATACTTCTGCGTGCTGCTTGTGTTGCTCTGCAGTAACACTTCAGAAATGCAAGCTGGCAGTAGGATTAAACGTTCCTCTGTGTCCAATTTCTTGGCTGGTATGTCGTTTTTTCTGAATGCTACCTTACCGTACAAGTAGCTCAAACTCGCTTATTCTGGGGCAGAAACCGGCAGACGTGCAACAACTTTAATCATAATGTAAACACAAAACAAAATTTTGTCTGGAGCTCCTTCAGAGGATTTGACACTTGTAAACACTCGCTCCACCGTGCTCGTGGCTCTCAGCACCACCCACACTAATCAGCGCTACCAAGCTGACCAATCGTAGAGCTTGCACTACGCATCGTTGCGACATGTAGTTAAATTTTTTGAGAGGTGCGCGTCAGCCACGGGGAGGGCTATGCGACCGCATGAAGGCTACACCGGACCACACACGTGCACTTGACGCAGAAGCATAAATCAGTCATTGATTTCAACTTGAGGCCTAGGTAATTGTCAAAACATTACAATAGAGGAGTGACCTGGATGGCAAAAAAGACTTTAACAGTCAATCTTCCAGTCAAAATTAACAAAAACTTTCTCCTCATTCTAGAACTGAGAGAGTGTTGGCTGGAAGTGGTGTGTAGTTCTGAGGCTGAGGCTGACAGGGAATGAAAACTACAACACAAACAGAACAAAGACCTTCTGGGAAATCTAGAAATAGAAGCACGTCCCACCACCAGTGACATATACGTGATAGGAATGCCTAAGAAGGTTTTAAAAAGGAGGAGAATGAAGATAGAA
This sequence comes from Danio aesculapii, assembly GCF_903798145.1. Lineage (NCBI taxonomy): Eukaryota > Metazoa > Chordata > Actinopteri > Cypriniformes > Danionidae > Danio > Danio aesculapii. The sequence goes on from NC_079443.1 coordinate 17,195,502, forward strand.
AAATCTATAAAAACAGCGTGCAAGTAGTCTTTGTGATGACACAATGCGAAACCTCTTTTCAAAAGTCCCAGAGAGGGATGAAGCTGTTGACTTGACCAGAAGAGATTTGAAGAGCTGCTCTAGATCATCTCAAGTGACAAAAACGCAGCACACAAACCGACTACATGTTATACAATAACGAAAACTCCCTTATGGCCATTCCAACACAGTCATACATGAATATTCATACACCATTCCACAAAGGCACTTTCAAAACTGCATACCTACAAGTTCTCATTTGTCTTTCCCTTAATTAATTTACAAGATGGTAAAATAACTGCACATTAACTCACATTTTCTGAAAACAATCACGCCTTTCTCCTTAACCTTTCCACCTACAGTTTACCTATGTCTTCTATCCAATATTAAACTTGACTTGTTAACAGGCAAAATCATCCAACCATCAACGCTGCAATAATGGTGCCACCATTATTCTGCCCATTAAACTCCACACTACATTATTACCCATATATCCCTTCATTCAATTAACTCCCTATATATGTGAATAGCTTGGATCCCACAGTAAACCTGCAGGCTCCATTTGGCTTTAATGTAGCCCTGCCTCTATTAAGCAAAAACAATGTTGTGCATGAAGAATATTCACTGCAATTCTCCACAGATTGCACTGCAGTGAAAAAAATCCCCAAAAGAATGTCAAAAACTATAACAAGAAGCAAGACCCACATCAAATGTACTGGATCTTTAGTTCCAAATCAAAGATAAAGGTACAATTTTATTTGTAAGACGTTCTGTGAAGAGTTCATGCTGTGTGTTAATGTACTGTATTGGAAAAAAATGTCTGTCTTAATGTGGTTTTAACATCCACACAGTTGGTGGCTCAAATGTTAAACTTTACACTTTGAAGTCCATGAGGCTCCAGGGTGTCCCATTTTTTATTTCATGAATCATAAACCTACTAATGAGCCTGTTTGTGGTCATCATGTACTCTTGAAGCGAACTTTTGCGAACTCCAAAGTGGAAAGAGTAAAAGTCAATAAAAAAGACAAAAGTCTTGTTGCCTATCCAAGTTTTAGGAACAACAAGTCTTAGCTTGACTTTTAATTAATAATTTGGTATCAGAGGTGGCTCATATGAAAGGCAAAGGCCTTTAGATTACGCTTATTTTACCAATATAAAATATGATTATGGCTTTATTTTGATGCAGGCTTGCAGGCTTGGAGGATTGCATCCATACATTTCTGCAATGGTTCAAATAACTTATTAATAATGTAATCTTGAATGGAAAAGAAAGCGTTCTGGCAGGACTCCCAGAGTTCAACAAGATTATTTGGATTCATCTTCAATGCCTCCTCCTTCATCTTATCCCAGACATGTTCAATAATGTTCATGTCTGGTGACTGGGCTGGCCAATCCTCAAGCACCCTGACCTTTTTGCTTTCAGGAACTTTGATGTGGAGGCTGAAGTAGGAGCTGAAGGAGTGCTATCCCTGAAGAATTTGCCCTCTCCTGTGGTTTGTAATTTAATAGACAGCACAAATGTCTTGATACCTCAGGCTGTTGATGTTGATCATCCACTCTGCAGACCTCTCGCATGCCCCCATACTAAATGTAACCCTAAACCATGATTTTTCCTTCACCAAACTTGACTGACTTATGTGAGAATCTTGGATCCATGTGGGTTCCAATAGGTCTTCTGCAGTATTTGTGATGATTGGGATGCAGTTCAACAAATTGTTTATCTGAAAAATCTACCTTCTGCCACTTTTCCAAAGGATCAACTAGAAGTTATTATTTATTCCTCTTACAACTGGGATCAACGACAAGACTTTTGTCAGGTGGTGTAGCTTGCAAAACTACATGTTATTGTGGACCCATGGGGTCAAGCCAGCTGCACCGTCACCAATATCGACAAAAGTGCATCTTTCAAAAGCACATTTCTCCATTGAAATCAATTCAAAGTTGGCAATGTGCAGCAGCTACAGTAGGCAACTACCCTGGAAAATGGCTGTTGCTAATGTTGCAGAGCTGGACTCTGACTCTCTTGATGGAGTGTTTTATTAGAGAACGCCAATTCACAGCAATCTTCACTCTCGTGAGATTGAAGTGGAATGATGGTAAGCGTGTGTGAGCTCCACAACTCAAAGGTGCCAAGAGGAAGTGGGTATGTGTGAGTGTACGCTGGCAGTTCTTTAGCGAGATCCTCTGATCTTCAAAGAGTGACAGGTTTGGAGCTTAACAGGATGGAGGGAGGGTTTGAGTGCAGGTATCCGTGACAACCACCAATCAGAGATCCCCGGTGGCCCCTCAGTGGGAATTAATTCCCAATGCAGAATTAACTTAGAAGGTCACTGTCGCATATTCATGACCTTCCTTCAGGTATACAAGTACTGGTTCACTGTTATCCATGTTTCAAAGACTATGGGGGAATACTAATGTAACAAGAACTCGAAATAATTTCACAATCAGCCTCACTGAGGTGATCCATCCAGTCTGTTTTGTTGTGGACAGACAGATTAAATCAGAGCGAGGAGTCTAATTTCAACACTTGCTTAACCTGCTTTCATTTTCCAATGAAACTGTTTGGAATTCACACAAATACAATGAAACACAAAGGAAATGAAGCAGGTAAAATGCAAGACCGTTTTTATGAAAGTTGAATGATGGCCTACTCCAGTTTCATTGGGTGTCTGCATGGGGAAAATGCAATGTGTTTAACAACTTCAGTAGCTATTAAAGCTCTCTGAGTCTCACCCCCCGCAGCAGAGGAGGCATTATCGATTCACTGCTTCCTGCAGTTCAGAGCTCATTAACAAAATAGCAAAATGTTATTCAGAGCTTGTTAGCTCATGGTAATCACATATGGGATGAACAAAAGCGCAGACAGGGATGAGCACATTCTCATGTAGACCTATTAATCATTTGGAAAGATTTTTAAAAAATCATATATACATACACTGTTCAGTGCAGTGTGGATTTAACCTTAAGTAAAAGAAAACCCAAAGAAATTCTAGTGTGATCATAGCTGAGTTTAAGTTTTCCACATTCTCTTTCCAAGTTACATTTTCAACTAGTATCCGTGAATTCCTTTTCTCCATCTGCAGTGCATGCAATTGGAAACATTACGACCTAGACACTTGGATGCTGTGGAGCTAGAATTCCATTAATTCTCAAAAACCTGTAGTGTCTCATGTAGGTCCTGAGACAGACGACTCAGGGGGAAACTGATGGATAACTTGCCTGTTTTGTTCCTCATATATGGTAGTGTAAGACCCATAATTATAAAATAACTATGTAATGGCCCTTTTCCACTGAGTGGTATGGTCTGGTATTGTTCGATATGATTTTATGGCCGTTTCCACTGTCAATAGGTACCATAAAGTGAACCATACTGTGCCACTTTTTGGGTAACCTTTTCTAAAGGGTACCTAGCATGAAAAAAAGGGTACCAAAAGGCAGAGCTAGACGTGCAGCTGAACGCTATTGGGTTACAGAGAAGTGTCACTAGCACGTGCACAAGCAGGAGAATGAAAACAAAGTAAGTGCCATTTTTAAATACACAGCCGAGACATTACATCGTAATACTATATACTTATAATAACGAGCCATAGTCGAGCCGAGCTCAAACACACCTTGTCGTCTTTTTTATTAACAGCGACAAAGCCAAAAAGAACAAAATCCGCCATGTCCTGTTGTTGTTTTACGAGCACGTCTATAAGCGCGAGCGGTTTCACTTTCTCCAGAGAGCTCGTGGTCGATTGCCGTGCGTCTATATTTGAAATGACGAACTTCTTGTGCTGATGATAATAGCTTGCGCCTAATTGTTGAAATGCTTCTGACATCCAATCCTTTCAGGAATGGACAAATGCGAAAGTGACGAGCAAAAAAAAAAAAGGAGAAGCCCGAACAAACAAAGGAGCAAATGATTATTTCAGCAACCTAAAACATGAACAAACTGCCATGTCTAACTATTATCATAACCTTTTGGACTATTATGAACTCGGAATGACGAAATTACTTTCTAACAGAGGTTACATGTGCTGGTGAAGATTAAAGATAGAGATGTGAGGTTTGCACTGACTGTGGGCTATGTGTGTGTTGCGTGTTGTTTTTTAAGCCAAATAAGGCCTAAATGCATGTTGTGTGTAGTTTTACTGTAATTGGTAATATATCAGAGACTGTAAGGGTCTGTATGTGTTCATATATTTTGCATTTATCTACAGTTAAATCATGTTCAAACAAGTATTTATGTGTATAAAGTATCTGTTTTTTGAGAAGTGCTTCTGATATGATATGTGAACAACCTGTAAAGTTTTACTTTGTCATTTTCTCAAGCAAGAATGACGTCGACTGGAACTTTCTGTCATCTACCACACCCACCAAACCATTGGTACCCTTTTGGCAGTGGAAATGCAAGCCTTATAAAGGTGACCTGTACTGACCGGTCCCATACCATACCGTACCACTCAACGGACACAGGCCATGATAGAACACAGAGCATAAAATGCATATCTGACGATTTTCAAACCAAAAGTGTCTCAATTCCATTATTTTTTTTTCAATTCCTAAAGGGCCGCAGCTCTGCATAGTTTAGTTCCAACCCTAATTTAACACATCTGGTAAAATTAATTAAGTCCTTCAGCTTGTATGAAACCTACAGGTGAGTGTGTTGGAGCAGTATTGGAACTAAACTGTGCCTTGCTGGGGCCCTCCAGGAACTGAGTTTGACACCCCTGGTATAGTGCAACAGGATACCCATACATTTGAGGATATTGTGGGTTTAGCTAAATGACAGCAGAGGGCGCCTGACGTCCAGTGTCAGCTGCGAGGGATACACTGATTTTCTGAACAAGAGACATGTTTTATTAAAACAGTGACCATTTCAAATTTCAATTCTACCCTAAAAACATGTAATAATAATCAAAAATTGGTAAGATGCTTCACTTGCCTTTGGTGATGCATAAGATATTAAGATGTTTCACTGGAATGAACAGGCCCCTCGTGGTGATTTTAGATCAAAGTGCTTAAAAATAAATTCCTACATTTTCATAAAGCACAGAAAATGCAATCAAAGGCACTGAGCTCATTCAGTTGCTTCCTAGTTTGTTTGTTTTGTGCTGCTGGCTTGTACACATCTCGCTGCAAAAAAAAAAAAATGGAGTCCCAAGAGTCCTCCTTAGTGCCTTGAGATGACAGATTGTGCGTTAAAGGCATGAAGCTCTGGAGGCGTATGGGGGAAGTAGGGCATGGCAACTGCGAGGGTGTTTCATACACGTCATCTCCTACAAAAGGAGTACAAGGCCTAGACCTGCACAACCTCTTTACCGTGACATTTGGATCAAAACAACTTCATTTATCTTATGGCCTTAGCAGAACCTTAAACCTTAAAGCACATGTAGCTATGAAAATCCCTGTACAGTTCAAGATAAAAACAAAACAAATGAGAGCAAGCTTTAAAATTATAGTCAGAGATTGCTGATTAGGAATATCTTATAGATGCGTAAACCCTGCACACAGTTCTAGAGATTTAGGTTGATGTTCTAGGCGTTTATGTAATATATGAGTAGTTGACAAGTAGGTTGTAAAAAAAGCTTTTTGTAGAAATTATTGAAACATTTATGTAGTTTGAAGTCTGATGTTTGAGAAAATACTAGTGGTCACTAACACTAGCCAGAGGCTGTTGCCAACATGGCTATCGAACGGCAGGACTTAGTTCGACAGGGCTTTGAAATTGGTGAAATGCTTCACTGAACTGTAAGACTTCTTACCGAGAGTGTCCTTCAGGTTCTTCACTAGTGAGGTTTTCTTCAGACTGTTTTTGCGCTCCACGTAATTAGAGGGGACGTAGCCGGTGCGGTTGGATGCGTTGCGCACTCTCCACCAGGTTTTGGAATCATCCAGTAACCAGAGCCGCTCGTTCTTCCGGATGTCCAGTTCCTGGTCTTGCTGAGCTGTGTAGTCCCACTTGGCTATAACAATCACCTCCTCTGTCATCTTTCATCGAGTCCCACTGCGAGAGAGAGAGCGGGAGAGAGAAAGTGAGAGAGAAATTAAGGTAAGAACCTTAATAGCTTAACAAATGGCAAACTGGCCAACCATAACATTAATTAAGTGTCAAAGAAAATGTACAGATATGATTGAAAATGTCTCAATTTTGTCCTTCACAAAGGTCTAGATGTTCTCCCACTGCAGCAAGACTGAAAGTCAAACCTTTATGACAAATGCATGACTCAGACAAGAGACAGACATGATTACATATGCTCTATTTAACACATCTTAATCGTCAGGTGAGCTCACGCTCTCTCCCCTCCACCCAACCCATATACCAGAGGGAAGGAGAGACGAGCAGAGAAATGATGTGACAGACAAGGGGACAAAAGGAAGTTTGGTGCAGCATTGTTTGCTAGGAAAGTGTTCTGTGATTGGTGCCATCCAAACACTGCTCTGTTCGACTGAGATTCCCAACAAGGGGGTGTTTCCTCAATGTCAACAATAATACTCGCTATTTAACTGTCAAGGGACCAATGCATTGTTGAAGAAATTAACTAGAAAATTAACTGCTTCCTGAATCCGACTTGTTTGCAAATGTTAGTTGGAGCCATTATTTCAGGAAACACTGAATCACTGAGGGATGTTTCTAATGAGGGTGCTTGCAGCCAGAGTTGGCTAACAATACGTTTAGAAAATGCACCACATCTCGAAACAAATGAGTTGTGCATTTGTAGTAGTTAGACGGCACCAGTTTGTTGAGCAATAGTACACAGGTTGACTTAATCTGAATACAATGTATTACACAATTATTATACAATGTAGGGCTGCACAATATATCGTTTCAGCATCGATAGCGCAATCTGATCATTCTCAATAGTCACATCACAGCATATGCAATATTGAAATTGTACCGTTTGTAACTTCAATAATGATTAATTTTATTGAATTATTTATACAACGAAGACTACACAGTAATATTTTGCACTTGTTTATTCAATTACTCTTTACCAGAATACTGTTAAACTCTTTGGAAAACAATAAAAAACATGTATTTAATTTGTATCATTTTCTTTATTGCTTGTTTTAATGCTTGCAGATGATAATAAAGTTACAATTTGTGCGATCTAAAATGATAAATTCTCTCCAAATAGAGATGTTCAAGTCATCTGGTGAAATGGTATTCATATCACAAAATAAATTGCATAATAACAAAATATTACAACGTTAGATTCTTCCGATATCGTGCAGCCCTAATACAATGTAACACTAACATCATGTCCTATCAACATATGATGCAACAAAATTCCAACGACAACCAATTAGGCTGTCCGCACCAAACAGGATGTGACACGACAGAAAAATATATATACCAGAGCCATTCTGATGCGCAGAAAAGTGCACTGCACTCCCAACTAAATTGTTAGGTTTAAAATCAAATTAATACACATCAACAGTGGCAGACTGGGATAGTATTTTCACCCGGGAAAGATATTACCTCAGGCCACCTATCGCTGTGGTGATCGATAACTGAAAGAGGGTGGGGGTTGGTTTAGGCATCGGTAAGTGAATATTACGTCAGGCCACCTACTGTATCGTTGTGGCAATTGTAAAGTAAAGAGTGGTGATGGGGTCAATCGATGAGGGGGGGGTTTGTTGTGTGGAGAGATCGGTAAAAGAAGAACGTGGGTGGGGCGGGTGTTGCTTGGGATGAGGGTTTAAAATCGGTAAGCAAAGTGTCGGGGGAAAGTGCTTTGGGGGGGGGGGGGGGGGGGGGGGGGTTGATGAGGATAGGGTTGGGGGGTTGGGGGATGCGATTGGTGACTGAATATTACCTCTCAGGCATTTATCACTGCCTGGTGCTCACTATGGCCAGTCCACTCCTGCACATCAAAACATTATTATTAGGCTTCTGAGTGACTTGTGTTGCTTGTTTCAGTATGGCAATAAATTAAACAATTAAACTTCTATGATGTGTAACACACACACCTCTGTTAAAATCCCAGGAAGCGTTTAATGCTTCATGACCCTTAAATGTACAGTGTGATCTAAATCTCATTACAGTACATTATTGTCTAGTCTACTCTGCAGAAATTGTTCTTGGCCATTAGGAACCCGTATTGGTTGACCAGTGAAACTAATACAAACATCTTCATTCTATTACACAGTGCGACCGGATGTATCTAAATATAGCAGAAACCAGCATCCAGCATTAACAAGCGCAAAACCTAAGCAAATAACGAATCCGAGGATTTAGAAAATAAAAGCAAGCAATGAAGGAGAGTAATATAGACAAGAAAGCGCTTTTGCTCACAACCGAGAAGGTTAAGCCACTTAATCCATGCTATTGGTCTCATTAAATAAAGAGCTAAACCTTCCTACTGAAAAAGCCATTAAAAATAACTGAGACCGTCAAAGGCTGAGCGGAAGTTTTCAAGATACATGTAGCGCTCTTGTTCCTCTGAGCGAAATGACAGAAATGATAGCAGGCAATTGCTAAAGCCATAAATGAATAAGTAGGCGGGTTTATTGGCATGGTTGATTTTAAACGCCTTGCCTGAGATGCGAGAGGTGCCGAAGGATTAAATATGCACTGAATAGTAATGGACTGATTAAGTATTGGTGGTGTTTCAGGCAAGCGCACTTAAAGCTCCGTGCTCCCGCTGAGTGGGGCTTTAGGCACGGCTACCAAGTCAAATGCAAAGCCATTAGAAGAGAAGGGCAGATTTAGGGAATCTCAGTGTACGCGCATGTGGGTGTGTGTACTTTGCCTACAATGCACAAGTGATTCAGATCCCATATGCAAAGCTTTCTGGTGTTTGAATGTTGTGGGGAGTCTATTCTTTTCTACACTTTTAGCAAACTGTCCTCCAGTGTTATTCTCCTGGTACACTTACTACTGTAAGCCTTCATGAAAGCAATATGACCCTAGACTGAGCCTGTGGCAGCGCACCAATAGGACGCCCACGGTACATCCAATGACCGTCTGATGTATATTGCATACAACACTGGCAAGCTCTATCAAACTGCGCGCACACACACACAAAAAACAAAACAAACAGATGGTCTCGTTCTATGTAAATCAGAGGATTTTGGCAAGAATATGCTGGATCATGGACTTTTGCAATGTGCAAATGCTGTTTGATACTTCAGTTTAAAAATGAACAGCCTTCTGTATTACCGGGATAGTCAGGTAGGCTACCTGCCAATACATGTCGGCTTTCAGTGCTCCATTTGTTTAAGCACTCTGTTAAGAATGTAAAGATTTTTCTCAGCAACTGGCATTCTATCCAATTACAGACAAACTTGTTGTTTGTGTCAACGTAACGGCCAGTAGAGCTGCACGATATTGGAAAAATCTGACATTGCAATATTTTGTTGTTACTCCGATATGAATGGATCTAAAGATTTGAATAGCTTTATTTGGAAAGATCACATTCATTTAGATCGACTGGGATGATCATGTCTTTTCCTGTGCAGTGCGTCTGCATAAATTATAATAAACTTCAAGCAAATAAACAGTGCTTCATAGTTTTCTGGGGAGTCTAACAGTAACCACATACAGAAATTGAACATTCAAATGTAAAACAACATGGTCATCATTGCATAAATAATGTTTAATAATATCTTTATCTTTTATCTTTAATAAACAATCTAATCATGATATAAATATTTTGTTTAACGATATACTGCACCACAATATATTGCAATAAACAATATCCTTGTCATTTTAAGACCATTTTTTGCCCTCACTATATAATGCCAGAATGACAATATAGTATTATTAAAATGCAAGTACGCTCAGAGAACACAATGTTTCATTCTGAAGAATATTTCATTTAATTATAGTCAATTTAATAACTAGGCATTGGAATCAGAATGTGGAAATACATACACCCACATGAAAATATAAAGTCATTTATAGTACTGACAACTCTAATAGAGATAGAGATGTTCTACAATCAGCTAAAATGTTGCTTGAATTGGTTTTTATGTATGGCCAATACATATTGCAAGACCAAAAATGATTGAGGTCATGTCCATGTGTTGTGCGATAAGTCGATATATTGATTGTTATTACAGGCCTACCTGTGATTGCAGATATACACATTATGATATCGATGCTCATACATAATTCAAACGAATTATATTGTTCAGCCCAAATGGCCAGTCAAAAGCATCCAGGTCAGAATCAACTCTGTAATCAAAGTTGGTCAATTGGGAGCTTTGCACTATCGCAAATAATTTCAAGTAGAGTCACAAGATGACGAACTTTGTTTGAGCTCAGGTTGACCATGGTATCATTACGGTGTCGTGTTTTGGCTGCATATTTAAAAATGGTACTTCCTATGTTGTTGCAAGTGACGTTCATCTGTAAACCAATCAGTGTTCTGGAGTTAGTATAGCTCCACCCCTTTAGGTATCATACCATTGTGCTAGGTAGGTACCCTTACAAAAGCAAAGTCCCACAAAAGTAGTACAGTTTGCTATTTTTGTACAATTTACAACTTCTGACAGTGGAAATTGAAATAATTGCATACAGTAATGTATTGAATGGTACCACTGAGTGGAAATGAGCTGACAGTGTATACTGATGGGAGAGCCGTATCTGTCAATGACAAATATTTGGAATACAGTGGTCCCTCGCTTTCACAGATGTTTTTAGAGCAATTTCATTCATTCATTCATTCATTCATTCATTCATTCATTTATTCATTTATTTTCTTCCAGCATATGTTTTACATAGCCGATGCCCTTCCAGCCGCAACCCAAGACTGGGAAACACCCATACACACTCTTTCACACACATACAATACGGCCAACCACGCAAACACAAGGAGAACATGCAAACTCCACACAGAAATGCCAACCAACTCAGCAGGGGCTCGAACCTCACTGTGAGGCGAATGTGCTACCCACTGCACCACCGTGACACCTTTAGTGCAATTTGACATGCTTCTTTTTTTACAGCGCATTGTGTTCTTGCATTGTCAATCAATCTCCTCCGTGTCTCCTGTACAGTACAGAATGCGTTCAGCTTGCCAAATTAACATAACTCTTCGATCGCTAGCAGTGCGAGTTTCAACACGGATGCAAAAACAGTTGTAACTGTCCGCAGCAAGACCATCGTAAAAGGGGTTCGCACGCTGGATGCGCCACACCACGAAGTGCCATGCATTCTAGATTTGTGAACATAAGTTTATATCAAGGTACGCACACGTCAGCGGCTGTCTGTGGTGCCCATACACTATTCATATTTATGCCACACCACAGAGCGATATCTGAGTAAATTCATTTTAAATAACATGCGAATGTGCGCGTACGGTGTGTGTTACATGTGTGTGGTGCATCTGGTGTGCGACCCCCTAAAGGATGGAGTCTGCTTTAGCTTTGTGGATGAGTGACTGCAGGAAAAAGAACATTATGCTGGATGTCAACATTAACCGCACAAAAGCTAAAAAGCTTCATGAACCTTTTGCTGACAGTGATGAATGTTTGGCCTGACAACAAGTTTTGATCTTTGGTTTCATTCTATAATACTGGATAGGGCTACACGATTAATCGAAAAAAAAAAAGATTGTGATCTTGATTCGACTTCCTATATGATTTGAATCCAGCATCTCTACGATTCAGCCAATTATATTTTCAGGAGTGTTCAGAAGAGAAGCATAAAGGTGGCCGCACAAGTCTTCACATTGTTTTCTGTTGCTCAGCAACGTGGACACCTCCAAATGGTCAGCATACTGTATTTATAAGGTATAATTCACCCAAAACTGTAATGTCTGTTTTCATGTAATGTAATATCAGAGTTATGTTGATGTGTACTTCAGAGTTATGATTACGACAAGCATTTGATACATTTTTTTCTTTCATAGCGAACAGAGTTTTGTGCATGAGAATAAATGTTGTCAGTATAACTATTCCAGCCTATTATAATGTTGAATGTAATGCAAGAGGGAATCTGATAATGACAAATGTCTCATTTTACCATTAAAAAAAGGCAAGCATGTGTCTCAAACACAATAATTCAACTTTAGAATTATGAAAAGTTGTATTCTGATGTCATCACCTTATTGTGCATTAACAAACAGGACAAATTTCAAGTCTATTCAAGTCCATCATTACAAGTCTATACAAAATTACAACTTACACAAATGGGCCTAATACTATTATTGTTTTTTTTTTATCATATATATGAGAAATAACAATAATAATAGGCTACTCATATTGACCTTTATTTTACATCGACAGAATCGTGAGAAAATCGTGATCTTTATTTCAAGCAAAAAAAAAAAATCGTGATTCTCATTTTAGCCAGAATTGAGGAGCCCTAATACTGGACTTTATTTTCTATGAAAGTTTGAACTTTGAGAGTTTTAAACAAGAGAGAAAAGTGTGAAAATGTTATTGCCTGTCTGAGAAAAGTATATACAGTGTGTAGTGAGGAGATTTACAGCCTTAAAACATTTATAATAATTGTCAAAAATAAAGTTGACTACTTCACGGATGTCGTCAATTGCGGGTTATTTTTTAGAACGCAACTCCTTTGATTAATGAGGGACCACTGTATCCCCTTTTGTGCTGTTTCCGATTACTGAAACATTGTTGCGTAAAGTGCTCTGAGCACAACCGCGACCACCCCGTTAGTCCTTCCTTCTCAAAATGCAAATACTCGAGCCATTTTGATCGCAGCCAGAATGTTTTGGAGATCTGGAAAAGGGAGAGTTACTACAACCTAACGCACACATCCTCCTCACTATTTTATAGCGCTGACAGTTGGAGGGGCGTGGTTGAGTATGTTAACCACGCCCAAAATGACGTAATCTAAGAATCTAACTGACAAACAAACATTAAGATTTCAATTCAGATTTCAATTTCAGATTACAAGGGAAACTTTTTTTTTTCTAAATGACATGCACAGATGAATTGTTCACCACAAAACTAGCCATGGGAAGTAACAAAATCAATATGTTTATTTAGATTTCATGGGGACTTTAAAATTGACACGAATGCAGATAACCACATACAGTAGCATAAACTAATTTAACAGAGAAGAAAGCAGTCCCATTTTAGCTGCTTTTACCTTTGTTTTATTGAACTAATGAGGCAGTAATTCTACTATTAACATCCATCACACCGGAGCACATAACTCAGGAGATTCCTCCCACACACAATTACACCACATAAAGGATTTCATTACCTCTGCTGAGATGAGTGTCCACACTGGGCTGCATTTCATAAATGCAGATGCGGCAGCTCAAAGGAAAAGCTCGTTTTCTCGAAAAAAAAGCGGCCGTTAAATGACAGTTCAATTAGCAAATAGGTCGGCCAAGACAGCGCAGCAGCTGGATAGAAATGTCCCCTGCTTTAAATCAGTCATTCCACTCGGCTGGCTGTGAGATTCAGGTTCATTCATTACCAGATGCGTGTGACCTCAGTCGGGAGAACAAGGAGCTGCTAAACGAGATTCTCTTTCAGCCAAACACACGGGAGGAAGAGAGAAACGACAAAAAGAGCAGGCCAAAGTATGTCACTGAAGACTTTGTGGAAAAATGCAAATAGGCGAGAGAGGGGGAAATGTAGGATATGGCAAAAAGCTAGAAAATTGTTATGGGTCATCTTAAAACTGAACATAAATGCAACAGTGTAACTTAGATGATTTAATTAAAAACTGGGTATTTACACAACCTTTTATAAAAACTAAACTCAAAAGGTTTTATTTGTTTTGGCTGTTTATTTATACCAAAACTGTAGGCGTTAACCACCTACTCACAAACCTGGTTGAGTTTCTTCCTTTTGATGAACAGAAGTCAATTGTTACATGCTTCTGGCCACTTTATTAGGTTACAAATTACAAATTTCAAATCAGCCAATCACATGGCAGCAACTCAATGAATTTAGGCATGTAGACATGATCAAGACCATCTAGTAACTCAAATAACCACTTGCTACAACCGATCAATGCAGAAGAGCATCCCTGAACACACAACAAGTTCAACATTGAGCCGGATGGGCTACAGCAGCAGAAGACCACACCGGGTGCTACTCCTATCAGAACATGAAGCTGAGGCTACAATTCATACAGGCTCATTAAAATTGGACAATAGAATATTGGAAAAACAATGCCTGGTCCGATGAGTCTCAATTTCTGCTGCGACATTCAGATGGTAGAGTCAGAATTTGGCATCAACAACATGAAAGGATGGATCCATCCTGTCTTGTATCACCGGTTTAGGCTGGTGGAATTAATCCTTAATTCCAACTTCAGCCATGAGCTGAAAATATGTCTATAGGAAATAACCCAATTGGGATTTCTGCAAAAGTGGGAAAGTGTAATTTACAAAATTAATCTCTTATAATTCGAACTCAAAAGTGAAACTAAACAAAAATAAACAATCAATTTGAAATATAAATTATATAAAAGTTAGTTAGTTAATGACAACTTTGGGCCCATTTGTACCAATTGAGCATTGTGTCAACACCACAGCCTAACTGAGTATTGTTGCTGACCATGTTCATCCCATCTTCACAGTGTACCCATCTTCTGATGGCTACATCCAGCAGGATAAAGTGCAAATCATCTCAGACTGGTTTCATCTCAGACATGTCTTAAACATGACAATGAGTTCAATGTACTCAAATGGCCCTCACAGTCACCAGATCTCAATCCAATAGAGCATCTTATATATATATATATATATATATATATATATATTTTTTTTTTTTTTTTCAAAGAACTTGTGTCTTATAGAATCCTAGAATAAATTATTAACTAAACATCCAGTGTTTTTAAACAGTGTTTGAAAAGAAGCTGAGATACCAGAGGAAATACTTTTAATATTGATTTGACACTCTTCATAAATAATAAGAGATGTAACTTCTCATAGTGTCAGCTGCTGTCTTATAAATAATCTAATTTACAGCACTGCTGCTACAGACAAAAAGACAGCGCCTGTGTACAAACTCATCTCAAATCCCCAGGAAACACTTTCTGATCAGTCTTATTAAAAGCATAATTATGCAAGGCTGTCTTAAGCCTGACTAGCGCTAAACCTCCCATCTGGATCTGACATGTAGACGAATTATGGAATAAGTTAATTATCAAATGATGTGTTATGAAAAAATGGTAAAACTTTACATTATGATTATGATAGATATTGTTAATGTATTTATGAATTGTATTTATAAAAGTATTTATTCATGTTTTTTATTGATAATAAAGCTGTTTATGGTTAGTCGATGTTAACTCACAGTGCATTAACTAATGTTAACAAGCATGAATTTGAATGTTAATACATTAGTAAATGCTAAACTATGATTAATAAATGCTGTACAAGAAAGGTTCATTATTACTTTTTGTCAATAAAAGTAATCATTATTTTGGTCTCACTTTTTATGTAAGTTTATAATTCTAAGTAGGTCTTCCAGCATTTTCCATGTTTTAAGCGCAAACGTTTCTTAAAAAAACAACATTACAAGAAAAACTAAACAAGCTAAATAAGCAGTGAGAACAAATATCACAACAACTGCCACATTCTTCTTCAAAAGAGCACTGAAATGCACAAATGAAACAGTGAACGATAGCTTGAAAAGACGTTTGTAATACCATCTGGTCAGACGAAATCAACAACATCATTAGAGTAAAGTCTCGTTTGCAGATAAACGACAGATTTATGAATACAAGCTTCTAGTTTAACCGCACGCCTACTAATTAAGCACTGCGTCGCCATCATCACTCATTGTTTCCTGGATCAGGACAGAACACTGGGCATTGTGTTGGAGGACGCTGTTAAAGGTCGCCGTCCATCTCTTTCCTCTTCAGACAATCGAGGAGGTCTCTGTCCCACCAGAGCAGTGATAGATGGCACTCATTCTGCTAATCGGAGCTCCGCCTCCTGTAATATCCACACAGCTTAGCCCACCTCCTTAATAATCAAGGCTGTTAAGAAGAGCGATGGCTCTGCCAGGGGAAAGCAGATCAATCCTCCAGGCTCAGCGTTCATTCAGACGCCGGAAAGCTGCTTGGTAAT